>NC_079362.1:68566922-68616921 GCF_029582105.1 Oenanthe melanoleuca | reverse complement strand
GAGGCAGAAACACTCACTGCAGCCTTCAGCCCTCCAAGGTGCCTGTGGCCTTAGATGAAAGCATTTCCTCTCCTTGGATTAGATAGAGAATAAGGCACTGTTCTTGGAAAGTTCCTCAAAAAGGCCATAGAAGCATGTGAAAACTGAATGTCAAAGCTAGAGAAACTGAGTCACACCTCAAGGAAGTTACTGGGATGCTGTTCACTTAGACCAAGCAGAACTGGTAGGATTAAACAGCAGCAAAAGCAGTGTCACAAGGACATAGAGAATGGTGTTTCCTGGTGTGTCTGATTTGGACAAAACTAATTTGTTACTGAGCCCCATCTTGGTGAGACTGAAGTGAACAGAGAAGATAATCCATCAGGGGACAGAGGCTGATGACATGTCTGTGTTGTTAGCTCTTGCCTTCCAGCCTGCTGTATTCACGGCAGATATTGAATTGCTGTGTGATCAGGGAAGAATAGTACTAGGAGTATCAGTCAGAACTGCAAAGCCCTCAAGGTTCAACTTAACAAAATTGGTGCATTTCTGGCTTTAGAGAAGGGCTTTGATCCCATAAACAGACTGCCCCACATGGCTTCTGAGACTGATCTTTCAATTTGTGTAGGTATTTAATGCCTTCTCCTGGGATGGGATGTGTGTTCAGAGCTTGTCTTAAAGCTTTCCATCGAAGATCCATGAAGCACGCAGCAGAGCAGCCTATCCAGTGCTGCCCAAAAGGACGCTGTGCTCAGAGATCCCCTTCCAGAGCTACTCTTGCCTCAGGTTAAGATGCAGAACTGGAAAGTACAGTCACAAATAGAGCCGGCAGCAAGAAGGCTGAAAGGCTCTGTATCTGCGCTCATCTGTGGCTCCTTTTCTGCATCATCACTTCCTAGTCTGTTCCAAAACTTGTGGCTTCTGAAGCTTTTCATACAGAAAACAGAATAATAAAGGGGAAGTTCAAGTAGACCGGACAGATCAATGCCATTAGTGTATAATTTTGTCAGTATTTCAAGTACTGTACTATTCCCAGTTGCTCTTCTGTAACAAGGTGATTAATGCTAATTAGGTACAGCAGCTGTTGTTTCTGGGAAGATACTCTGTAGGTAAATTAGGGAATCATTTTATAAAAAGGTTCTAACTCTTAAGCTAGGTCCCCAGGTTCCAGCTCTGTTGACTGAACTGCAGATTTTCATATTCATAACTGTTTGCATGGCGACCCTCAAGTGACATCATTACCTTAAGTGCAAAAAGCCATTTTGCTCCCCTGGGAGCACTCATTTCCTTGAACACAGTCTGTGCACTGTGCAGGAGAAAGGGTGGGATGGAAGCCAGAGACCAGGAGCAATACAGCACTGCTATTGATTTTCTTCACGAAGACAGAAGTACTGCTTACCACTCGGAAGTCTCACGGAGCTTGGGAGGAATTTACTTAAACATTTTTTCATCTCTTACTACTTTTTGCATTTATAAGAGAAAAAGTATACACAGATTTATGGTAGCATCCTTCCTGTAGGATATTTCCAGTCTCTCTTTGAAAAGGGTGAGAGAGTGAACAGCTGCATCACATTAAGGCTAGTAGGGCTGTCTGCAGACAGAGCTGCAAAGATGAGGGCAGAAAACCAGTTCTGACAAGGATTTTATTGCAGATTAGTAAGAAGACAAGTAGAGGGGCAGAAAGAAAGAGGTGCCTGAGACAGCCTTGGGTAAAGAGTAAAGCCATTCGGACAAACTGGAACAAAGCAATCACAGCAGAGAGATCCAGGCAAGAGGGGATTTGTGAGGGGGGTGAGACAGAGGGAACGGAGGTTCCTGTTCCCAGGACCAGAGCACAAGAACATGAATATGGGAATGATGTGGCATGAAGTTCACCAAATGACCTGGCTTTTTGTATGACTGTAATTTTGCTTGATTTGTTATGCCTCTGCACCAGGGCTTCACTGGCATTTCCCAGCCCTCCATGGTAGTATGTGCACCTCTCCCATGACAAATTCTTTGGTACCAACACACCTCAGAAGCCAAAAGACTCACACCCACTTGCACCTTGTGTTGCACACAGCATCCTTGGCTAATACTCCTTCAGGTTAAAAGGAGTCTTGAAGAAGGAAGCTGTAATGTAACTGCATCATTTTGGGGTATTACCTGGCTGTCCTTTAGCCGCTCCATATTTTATGATACCTGCAGTCTGATAGTCTAGGAAGGAAAGCTAATCCTGAAGATTTGCTTCTGCATAAATTATTTAATTTTGTGTTGAGAATGGGCCAAAGCATCCAGAGTCTGAATGGGAGGTTTATGCTTGAAGCAGAAGCCCAGAACTGCAAAGTACAGGTTCTCTTCTATGTTTGACCCACCACAGTCATTTACTTCGAATATGAGAAGCGGCTCAGAATCTTGTGAGGAAAACCAAGTTTAGCAAATTATTGAGATTCTCTGATAGAAAGGAGAAAAAAAAATCCGTAAAGTAGTGATGACAGTAAAAACTACCTGGTCTAGCAAAGTCTAACCCCAGCAGGCAGCACCACACAGCAGTCTGTTCAGACGTCTCATTACACAAGTACGTGTTACTCTCATCACTGTTTCCTGTGAAGCATGGAGAGAACTGATTTAAAGGAAAGATATCCTCAAAGGTGATTTACAGCTTGTTCCTGACATTAAAAAGATTAACAGCAGCTGAGATGATAAGGCTGCCTGCTCAGATGTGTCTTTAAAAAAACCAACTCAGAAAGGGCAGTAGTACCCTATTCTGGCTCCTCAGAGTCCTGTGTCCTTAAATGTAGGTTCCACCTGTTCCACCACAGTGTAGCATTTCCCCAGTTCTGAATTACCCAGGTGTTACTATTTCTGTAGTTCTTTCTGATGTCTCCAAAGGTAGATGAGTTCCTGCCTAGCAGCTGAGAGAAGCAAGTATAGACCAGGATAATTAATGTAAATTGGCTCCAGAACAGACCACAGCATCTACAGACAGTGTTGGGTGATGCATTTATTTAAAGTGTTTGATTTATTAATGATGAGCCTTAAACTGTGCTTGATGGTTAATTGAATTTGTTCTGATTATCAAGTGATGTGGGCTCCCACTTTGTCTTCTCTGTGCTGCACACTCAGCTCTTAGCAGGGAAAGGTTACTATCTGCTTATTGAATGTGGAGACTAAAATGCTCCATCAGCAGATTGAGCTCTATGAAATAGAGATAACATACACTTCTCAAAGGGAAGGAGCATGTCCTGGTATATTAAGTTCACTGCAATTCTTGGTTTCTAGCTGCTATCCTCATGCATAGAGGATGTGTTCCTAGCAACCTGAAAACTTAATGTTGTTTCTCTGAGATATTAAAGGACCCTTTGGAGACTCAGAATTCAGAAAAACACAGAAACCTTGGTGTGCCACAGCAGGAGAGCAGAATAAACATGCATACCGTCCATATCACATGTTCTGTCAATAGCAGAGTCCTTGTTAGGATGCCGTGGTGGACCTGGATGCAGACCTCATCTGAGCATGAGCAGAGGTACACCCTAGGAACCCTTCTTCTGTGATACCAGTCTTTGTTCCAGGCAGAGCAGTGTTACATCCAGCTGTGCACAGCAGAGCTCCATTTTTCCAGACCCAGCCAGTGGTGCAGCCAAAGCACCACCTCTAATGTGGCAGGCAGGGAAATGAGTCATAAGAAATGTTTGTTGCAGCAGCAATAAAGTACAGATTTTGCCTAGTCAGCAACAGTCACATTTCATCATGTCCATCAGTTTTGGTGCAGAGGTTTAGGGAGAAGCAATTCCCAAAAGCAGAAGGCAGCACAAAAGAAACCACTGTATTTCTTCATGAAAGGAGAGCTGGTTGAAGCAGGACATGGAGCAGTAGGGACCTGGGCTGGGCACGTTTTCTAGGTTAGCAGACTGGTAGGAGCAATTCAACAGCTTCAGCTGTTGTCAGCGTCTTAGCCTCTTACACCAGCCAACACCACTGCTTTATGGAGAAGCTTTAGGAGTGGGAATTAAGCTTTAATGAAAATAGAGGCACTAGTTGTGCAAAAACACCTCTGGGACTGGGACTAAGAGGTAGTTTTGCCTGTTCCCTGACAACCACTTCACTCCTGGCAGGAACAGGGCAATGACCTCTCCAGGAAAGACCACAGCCTTCCTCCTCCGCCGTGTGTAGAAAGTAATTTGGCACCTCTCTGTTTCTTTCAAATCTGAGTCTTTTGGCAGAACTCTTTCCTTGTTCCGCTTGGCAGTCATGCTCTATAAAGCAGGGCACACTGAAGGAAAATAAACCTGTTTTTACAGATGCCATGTATCTGCCAGGATAAAATTTTATTTAAGAAAAAAGCCACAACAGTAACTGGACAGTCTGGTCCCATTTCTCCAGTTGTTAAACACAACTATCATTCAAAGAGCTTTAAGTGCTGCCTGCATCATGGCTGAATAGCTTGTGCTGAGGATCTGCCTTTCTGCATCACTCATGGAAATGAGACTTTGTGGCCTGGTACTGTGCAAATTAGCTCTGGTCTCCTTTTTGAAACACCTTCCAGAAGGAAAAGCAGGAGTTGTTGATCAAATTTTAAAACATTTAAGCATTGTCCAAATTGTCTTTCTAAACTGACCTATAGGAAAACATGCCCCATAGACAATATGCTTTCTCTAGGTCCAGTTACAAGTGGAAAGGAGTGGTAACATGTACATTCTTGGCAGATAGATCCAAGTCTTTGTCAAAAAATCCTCTCCAGCCTGTGTAGTCATTGTGATCTGTTTGTGTCTGCCTCCTACTAGTAGTAGACTCTTGTTCTCTCCACACTGCTTTGCAAACTGTTCTTCTCCCAGGCTTCCTCCCACTTTCAGTAACAGTGAAATCATCTATCTTCATTTTTAGAGACTGCACAGCTGAGCCATTTTTCTCAGTGACTCCTGCCTTCCTTCCTCTTCATGTCCCTTTCACTTGTGAACTCTGCCCAAATTTTTTTTCCTTAAGTCTCTTCCTTTTTTATCCCACTTGCTGCTTACCATGAGAGGAGCTTGTATTGATTCAGCCTAAGCCTTTGTGAATGTTCCAAACCTTTGTCTCATAAAATAACACTGTTTATAGCACAGTAAAATAAATCTGCTCTGGGGCTTTAAGGTAACTGTACTGTAAACCCAAAACCATCTCATTTTTTGCTATAACTTTTTTTTTTTCTGCCTTCTGCTCTAAATGGAAGGCAATCCCCACTTTTTCCAAAAAACCCACATACTCTCTTTTTTTGATCACAGCTGTGAAATTGGTACAATCAAGTCAGCAGGTGTTAATGTGTTCTGGAGAAATTATGCAGTTCTGTCTAGCTCACTAGTCTGAAGCTCATGAGTTTTAAACTTTCTTCCATGAGTAAACTGTGAGCTGACTCTGAGAAGGTTTAATCACACCAGGTGTTTCAGAGCTGTGGGCTGCTGGCAGCCCCTTTGCTGAAACTCAGCTCCTAAGTCACACTGGTGCCAGAAAACAGTCCCTCTCTGTCCCCCATCACTACCCAGCCTGAAAGTAAGAGCTGTTTTTCAAAAAATGGAAAGATTTTCTATTAATTACTTGAAATATTGGTTCTAGGACTATAAAACTGGGAGAACAGATTAAGAGTACAAGTGAGACAACTCTACTTTGTATACGTTCATCTGAGAAACCATGTTTGACGTAATAAATGACACGGCTTGAAGTGTGTCTTGAGCAGGAAAAGCATACTAAATAAATGAACTGATGCTGTCAAGCATGGGTAGTTTGAGTCCATGATGGAGGCTGCCTTTAAAATTTGGATTCTCAGGTTTGCTTACATTTTTTAGAAGAAAAGTATCCTGGGCTTAGACTCCCTAGTAAATCGTAGCACTATTTTTATTTTTTTTTAAGTTGACTGAAAGAACATATAATTGGTGGTTCCAAAATTTTTCACGAATTCATGTCTAATTCACAAGGTGATTTGACCATAAAAAGTTCAGGAGACTCAAGTCACCAAGTAGCTATGCCTTTTTAGCTACTAACTTTCAGCCAGAACATGAAAGACTCGAGTTCAATTTCTTTTTCTGCTGAATGCTTCAGCTCTTGGGTTGAAGTGTGGCTTTATGCAGCCTCTGATCCATGGGGCAGTGGCTGAAGCAAAATGTGAAAGCAAGACTTTGGCATAGTTATTTCATCTGCAGGCAGATGTCATGTTTTTAGTTCCTCCAAGCTCACATAGCTGACTCACCTCTGCCTGTGTGCAGAAAAGACACAATACAGAACAGTCCTTGAATTTTACTTTGGGTCCTTTGGGTTTCCTGTCCTTCACTTGAAAGGGATGATCAACAAAAGCAGATGATCTTAGCTCTTTTTCTGGCAATGTTCTTCTTTCTATCTGCAGTTAAACATTCCTGGGTACTGGGGAGTTCCCGTTTCCCTGGAAGTCAGAGGCATGATTAGAGAAGGCTGTGGCTGCTCTGGGTCTCACTGACAAAGTGAACTAGTTCTCTACAGCACATTCATCCGACCTAAAACTAGGCTGTAATCTCCTCTGTTTTAAGGCAGGACAGAGAGAGAACAAGAAAAGGGTAGGGCTAAAGGGAGCAAAACACAGTGCCAGTTTTTGTGCATTTACCTGGTTATGACCCTCAGATGGGACATGACCAGGATAATCTTGAGAGTTCTAAGGAAAAGCTTCATATGAAACTTCCTCTGTGCTATTGAGGAATGATAGCATCATGCCTGAGCTGGCAGTAAATTGCCTGGAGCATCAATAGGTACTTCATTCCCAGCCTGTTACTTTTCTCAACTTTCAGAAATCCTTTTTCACCATGAGGACAGTCAAACATGCAAAATGTTTGCGAGGGAGATCTTGTCATCTCCAACCCAGAAGGTTTTGAAAATCTGAGCAGTCCAGTCTGATCCCATAGCTGATGCTCCTTTGAGCAGGGCTAGAAAGCTCCGGAGGTCTCTTCCAGCTGAAGTAATCCTATGATCCTGTTTCTGTTTAGGACTCGAGGTTTTTTTTTAAGACATCATATAGTTTACAAAAAAACAAAAACAAAAACAAAAACAAAAACAAAAACAAAAAAACATTAATTCTATATGTTTGTATGTCTGGATTCCCAGCATAGCCACAGCTGGATTTGCAGAGGTAGACTCTAGGTGACTTGAATGACCTGGTATAAAGCAGTTCTCTGGTATGTCCCCTGGTAAACAAGAAGAACCCAACTGCCGCTTGATTTTCACTCCATTATAAATGTTCTTCTTTTTAAGTTTTAATTACTGCTTTTTCTTTTTTCTCTTTAATTCACCAAACCTTCTTGATTGAATTTAAAAACGAATTAAAACTAATTTTGTCTTTTGATTGTATTTCTTACTGACTCCAGTGCAGACACAGGGAGATTGGTTCTTTTACAGATGTGTTTCCTAACTTGCATTCCTCAATGCTGAATGATTTTGTAATGCAAACAAGCAGCTGATTTCTTCTACTTACTGTGTTTTAGGAAAGCATTGGGGCATTAGCACAAGGCACTAATGTACAAAGCAGAACCAAATTAAAGTGTTTGTGCATTTATTTGTGTGAGGTGACAATCAAGCAGCTACCAAGGTGACTGTGCAGCACCTCCATTTCTTAGACTAATATGAGTTCTTTTTGATGCTGGTCATGTCTCATCTACCTTTGCGAAAGGCACTTTTATCTTAGATTGGCAAAGGGATTATTTTCATCTGTGATTTGGATTTTATTTGGATTTGCAGAAAGAAATCATGACCTAGAGGCTGGTTGTCACACACAGGTCCCTACCTGCTGCACAAATAATGTAAGAAAACACAGATGAAAACAAAAGCAAATGAGTCATCCCATCCCATGTTTCTTCCTTTATGAATTCCATGCTTTTTTTCCTGTTGAATGGGGGAATGGATTTGAATCAAAGAAGATTAAAATCTATCCTGGAGGGTGAAATTGACTATTTTAATGGGGAAACACTGTTTTGATCTTATGAAGATTTTGGGGCAGGAGTGTAGGCAGTGGGCTGACTGTTAAATGTGTAGAGGTTGCCTTGGAAAAAAGTGAATGTGTCTGCAGCAAACTGACATCCAGAAAAAATAAATACTCCCTTATGATCCAAGAGTTTAGAACAAAGCTGATTGTTCAAACAAAACATCTAGCAAAGTTGCAGAACAATACTAATACTTTTCAAAGGCAGGATGCAACAAAAGAACTACTTGTCAGACCTCACAGACCTATTCTATAATCCAGAGGCAGGATCACAGAATTGTAAAAAATTAAGCAGAGAATATTTGAGGTCATAAAAATGAAAACTCAGGAGTACATGATTTGTAAATGGATATTATTGGAAAAACAATTACTCAGGACAGTCCTTCAAAGCCTCTGGGGTCTGCTACATACAGATCCTTTGGCAAGTCCAGCAGTATTGAAGTCACCCAATTGTTTTTCAAGTGGTCCCCAGAGGTTTCCAGAAAGTGCCCCCTGGGCACCATCTACCCAACCACTGACTTGTGCTCTTTTTCTTCACTTTTCCTTCACATCCCCAGCTCCTTGTTGGTAGATGTTGGTTGACCTTCATGAGATCTGTTCCATATGATCAGGTTATGAAGCCAGCAGTAAATCCTAAGTACAGTTTTTCACAAGGTCAGCCAAAGTAAGCAGAGTGAATTTATCATTGTAAGTAAAGTACAAAAACCACAGTCACTTTCCCCACCACTGAGGCCTTTCCAGTGAGCAAAGTGTGTTAGATTTAACCCCCAAAGTTATCTCTCCATGTTACTGGAATTTGCCATTGCAAAGCACCCTCTCCAAAACAGACAAAGCAGGGACACTTTGTTGGAGGTCTTGTTTATTCCAATTTGCTGCTTTTAAGCTTGAAATCAATGAAATTCACAGAAGAAAATACTTTCTGGCTCTGGTTTCAGGTACAGTTCTCTCCAGAGAGATGTGGAAGAGCAATGGCTCTCTGTGGCTTTTTCACCCGACATTGCTGCAGACGTGATACTGTCAGAGCTGTTCTGACAGCTTTGTCATAGTGTGGTCAGGAGAGGAGATGCAGCTTGCTTTTCTTTATATTTTAGTGGACCCTGGAGACCTGGTAGGAAGAAACCTTGTTTTTGTCATCAGGCTGAGTCAATATGACTTCAGGCACCCAGGGAACAGATGCAGGAGATAAAAAATTGCTAGTTTGAGTTCTTTTTGTTTGTCCTCATTTTTTTTCCCTATGAGCTCCAGGTCAGAATATGTCTCCTCAATTAGAACTTTGCTCGATTGTTTATTGATTGATCAGAAATTCTCCCAGTGCTCACACTGCCCAAGGAGAGGCTCTGTTGAAGACAGTTATTCAGATCCCAGTGCCCCCAGATTTTGACTTAAGTGCCATCCCTGGAACGGACAAGGCTGTTAGTCCCTGGACTTCCTCTGTATCTCTGCTGAAGAGAAGTTAAAGGTTTTTTATGCCCTGAAGCCTGCCATTACCCTTCCATTCACCTCACAAATGCAGCTTTTAGAAGCCTCATAGACGTGTTGAAAGCACAGAATATTTTCTGCCCTATTTTCCCTCTGCTCATAGCTTTTCCTTTTTCAGCACTGACTGTGCCAGCATCAATGGGGTGGAGAGCCTGTCCAGAAAACTGAGTGTTAGTGCCGTTTCTTTCTGGGTCTTGGCATAAACCAGGCTTCTACCAGCACCGTGTGACAGAAAGATATTCCAGACTTGAGTCACTGAAAATGAATGTCTGTCTATATGTACACACCACAGCCCCTCCATCCTCCCTGCACTTGCACTTCTTGCCTAAGGGGACCCAGTGCCTCATTCCCAATGTCTCCTGCAGACATCCCAATTCAGAGTGAGTTTCTGATGTCGCTTCACAGTGAAGTTGTCTTAAGGACAGATAAACCTGACACCTTTGTTTTGTCCCCTGGGTAATCTGAGATACAGTATGACCTAAAAGTTCCTGATGCTTGTGTGGAGAGAAATAATGAGGCAAAAAAAGAAAACAGTTGATGGTTAACCTCCATGGAGTTGATTGGCAATGGAAACCTGTATTCTTGATTCAAATCAGATTATGAATGGAAAATTAGATTCTTTTACAAGAATGCATAGCAGAAGGAAACACAGAGCAAGCTTGTATCTTTGCAAAGATTCTCTGAAATCTCAGCATGCCTTGAGATTATACTTCCCTCCTGTCATGTCTTTTGCTTTACCTTGGAGTCTGCAGGATTTTGTTCCTTGCACATCCTGCTGCTTCATCAGCAACCAGCCAGGATCTTCCCACTGACATCTCCTCTTCCCTTCGCCTCTGTCTGTCCACACAGCAGCACAAACTAACTGAAGAGGAGGCAAGTCATTTTTTATAAAGTCCCTAATAAGGTCTGTGATGGTCAAAAAGTCCTTTATATATCTTGACCCTCTTCACTCCCCTTTTTCATCATTAAATTAAACCCACTTTCACTGTGCTTAGGTCTCTGTGTGTACAAAAGTTAAAGCCTGTTGTTTAGCTCAATTATTGAAAGATAATTCAAACTGAAATCGTAATTAAAATGTACTATGCATCACTGAAACACCCACCATTCTAGCTGCCTGTAGTTCTTATGCACCGTCTCTCTTTTGTCTTAATTTCCTCAGGCAAGCAACTGTGTCTTCTATGCACACTCCTTAGTCCCTTAGCTCTACTGCAATAAAGCCTTTCTTGCTGACACCCTCAGGCTGTTTCTCTCCTCTTTTCTTCTACTCTTACAACTCTCCTGTTCCTTTCATCTTACCACAGCTCCAGTCAGGCAGCCAAACAGATAGCTGTACAACAGTAAACATTATATTTGTATGCAGCTGGCAATTTTAGCTCTCAAATGTGCCAAGTGAAGCTGAACATGTGCTCACTGTGGCCCAACACATACCTGACCCAGGCATGCAAGGGGTACAAAAATTATTATAATTCTTGTATTGCTTTTTCATATCTCCTTCCTTTTCTTTTAGAAATGCTTTAGAAAATCCTTAGCTAATGGTCTATTTGATAAGAAATCCAAGCTGGGTTTTTTTTTCCTTTAGTGCATGCAGCTGGCCATTTGGGAGGGAGGTAAAAATGTTGGTCTGCCAGAATTTCTGCCTCAGTGGTTCATTTAGGAGAGAGGGTCAGATAGCAGGGACGTGGCAGCTGCAGCATTGCCAGCAGTCTCATTTAGTGCTACGGTGTTGAGAGCAGGCAGCTGGGAGGCAGAATCAGGAGCCTCCCCTGCCAGCTGTCTGAAGGAGGTGGGCCCATTTGCCAATCAAAAGGCATGAGTCTTTGCAAGATCGGTAGTGTGTGACATGAGAGAAGGGGGCTCACATTCAGTCTTGGTAACACTTGTGTCCCCAAAAACAGTGTTAAACCTTGCTCAGGCCATCAGTGCTTTAGCACCCATCCTTTCTCCTTTGGGTCTGCCTGTGGTCTGGCAGCAAGCAGGGCTGGGGTGGCAGTCCCACAACCTCAACCCTGAAGGGACATCCAGCAGCTAGAAGCTTGTGGTAACAAACCTCTTCTGAGCACCACTGCCCCACCACAAAGGGTAACAAATGCATTAAATCCATCAGTATGAAAGCACTAAACTGTGAAATAAACTCATGATGTTGTAGATCTGTGTTAAGAATTGTCATCATCTTTCCCAGCACATTTCTGCTTTCTTCAGCATGAGTCAGGCTTTCTCTGAGCCCTTTTGAGCTCTCCTTGCCACTGGAGCTGCCACTCCTTTGACTGAGGCTTCTGCTCAGCAGTGCATGTGTCTGATTTCCAGCTGCAGGTCTCTGCAGTAGGGGTGGCATCTTTCATCCCCCAGCCCTGCTTCCTCTCTTCAGCTCTTAAAGTAGCTGCAGCCAAAATTTTGTCTTTCATCTTGTCTTTCAAGCCTCTTTCTCAGGGATTTCAGCAGGGACATGAATTTTCTCTGGCCAGTCCTGTTTCCCTCTGCCACTTAGAAGCATGACTGTGTTTTGTCACCAATCCTTTTGAGAGGTGAAGAGGAAGGCAGCTGCCAAACCCTCAACCCTGCACTTGTAACATGAGGACATTAAGGAACATCAAACAGTTGATTGCCATCTCCTTTGCCATCATCCGCTAACACCAGAAGACACCAGCCCTACCTAAGAAAGGAGACAGAGGGAAAAGATGTAATAATTTATTCTAGTTTGGGACTTATCCCTGAGCCCAGTCCTGATTTCTCTACCAAAGCAAGGGTCAGCCTGGAGGAGGAAGGTGGCAGCACCCTGGCCTCTCAGCCAAGGCACCGTGCAGGGAGAAGGTTGCAGCACACACTGAGCCCCATCCATCAAAGCATAAACCACAGAAAAAAGCCAGAGATGGAGGCATGAGCTTTCTATGAACTCTCTCTAAAGAAAGAGAAAGAGGAAAGGGGTTCCCACTCCTCTCTGAGGTAAGCCACCCACCCCAATCAAATTATCAAAATGACAGGCCAGGCATTTTGAAACTGTACTTCTTAGGTCTCCAGCTGCCCTAGATAAACTTGCCTGCCTCATTACTGTCTGGAAAGACTTCAGAAGAGAGAAGAGAGGAGCAGGAGCCTTTGAGCTGCCCCAGGTGTAACAATCAGGCCACAATACTGAGCTGTCCCCAAGGGCCACCATGCCCCAGTGATCTGGCAGCAGCCCCAAGTGCCACCCAAAGGTATTTCTGAAGCAGTAAAGAGAAGTGTCAGGGCATGCAAAACACAAGGGCTCTCCAACCCTGTTCCAAGACAATAGAGGCCACTATCCCTCTGAAACAGAATTACTGCCAACCTAATTAATGAAAGCTTAATCAGCAGATTGGTTATTCGTAAACGTATTAAATAACTAATTGAGCTCTGAAGCCATGTGGCAAATTTTCAGACTGTGGCACTCCCATGGAAGGAGGGAACAGGTCAGTAATCCTGTTAGGGGAGCAGGTTTGCTGTGTGAGACAGCTCTCCAGCTGAGCCAAGTACCCAGGACTGGAGCTCATGAATTGAATAGCAGGAAGAGGCACCCTGAGCTACACATATCCTGTTCTCCTGCAGAGTTTCATAAACAAGCAATTCATCTAATGAAACAAGGGCTGAAAGTCCCCTTCTGGGCAGCAAAGTAATTGGAGGATGACATGCTCTCCAAATACTCTGCTCGCTATTAACTCACCTTCTTTACCTTTTTCAGGGAAGAAAAAACAGTAGTGTTAACCAGCCTAGTTGCCTGTCTCCATCTGTTTTCATCTTACTAGACAAACAAATACAGAATTTTATTTGAAATGCATAGATTCATAGAAACCAAATGCAGCAGTTGACAGAGCAGAATGGCTCAAATATACAATATTTTGCTGCTAAATAAAGCCAGAAACATGGCTTGTACTGTCAGCTGCAGTTCAGTCCTGGTAAAAGAAAAGGCCAAGAGTCCTTTCCAGGCACAGTGCTGGAGTCAGGAGGCTGTGACTCCCTTCTAAGCTCATGTGCTGCCTGTGAAATTATCACTTAGGACTTTATTGTTTTGCCTGCTGAAGAAACTCAACAAGTCATTCCAAGCAGGACTATCTACCAGTCAGTGAAAGCTTTCCCACTGGCAACATATTAAAAATATTTTAGTATTTAATTATTTTATTATTATAGTTAATATTAATTAATTATTAATAATAATATATTATTTTCTTATTATTTTAGATCTGTAGTTTAGGTTGGTGATATAACACATGCTCTGTCCCATACAATGTCTTTAGCATGAAAGTGTGGACATTTGAGGAAGTGTGCAGTTCAAGCTGCTGATGTCTGACTCCGTTCAACTGGTCTTTCGTACAAATGCACACTGTATGATGACATCCTATGTAACAAAATGCTGTGAATATTCGGCTGAGCAATACTAGTACTAGTACTACTACTCTCCTAAATACACATCACATTTAGTACATGCACCAGTAACTTTAATGCTTCTTTACAGAATATCAGAACTTATAATAAATGTGATGTAGGCACTTATATTTCCTCTGTGTATCTGTAGATTATGCCTATAGCATAAGTGATGTTTTAAATGAATTGAACTGTTTAACTGAAGAGAGCTAAATTGCTCTTAAAGGACTCCCTTTCTTGGTTTTTTTTCTCTTTTTTTTTTGTCTGTCACATCATTTAACAAGGTCAAGCAAATGGCTTTGACTTAAACTTGTGTTCGGTTGAGTAAAAATAATGAGAGGGTATTTGCAGAAGTTCTCCCCAGGTGAAGTAAATTAATTCTCTTTGTCCCTTTAAAATACATTAACAGAGAGTGTAGCTCAGTTTTATGGATTAGGTCTTTTAGAGATCAGTTTGTAAACAGAAACTTTTTAGCTGCGCTTGTGAAGATGCAAATGCTTCCCCAGATATCAAGCTTTATTCTTCTGGCTGGCAGGAAATATATTCTTTGAAAAGTAAATGAAAATACCAAATAAGTCCCTTTCTGAAGGTAAATATGGAAAATGAAAAAAACAATTAAATTTAAATATCGCCAGTGCTGTTCATATATTCCAGTTTTGACAGTGACAAATTAAATTCTTATATGCAATATTTTGCAGCCATTAGGAATAAAAATCTCAATCCTTTAAAATTAAGTGAAAAAGCACATGCTGAATGAGAGCAAAATAAATGCCCTTGTGAGATAGGAGCTGTGACAATAGATGCCTTTGAAATCAGTACAGAAAGGTGTTGAAAGATGAAGAGAGATTAATTGCTGCCTGCTGCTACGCACTAGCAACCTGTCTGCATAAAATGGCTGCAGAGACAGCTCGAGTGGAGGACTGGGAGCAGGAATCCCGATTCTGTGCTCCCCTACTGCCACAGATCCTCTACATGGCTTTAAGATAAACCAGTTATATAGTTCCTACCAGCAATAAAACACAACGTAGTATTTTACAAAGACTATTGTGTTAAGCCATGAAGAGGTAAAATGCTCTGTGTGTTCAATATAGTGGTGGTGTTTTTTGTTTTTACTGAAGTGTACAGCCATGAGGTTTTCATTGCAGGAAATGACCTGCTTTCTTCTGGGGCTGAGCCAAATTGTGGGTAGAAGCAGAGAAACTATTCCTTCCCATAATTACATGAAGGTCAGAAAAATGAGTTGTGGGGCTGGGATAGCATGGCTTGGGAATGAGGAAATGCTGCTGGGATCATAAAACCACTTTTGAGATGTGTGGTTTAAATGGATGATAGCTTTAGTTGGGGCTGGAGCACTCCTTTATGCATTCTCCTCTGTGCTAAGGAATAGTGTTATGTTTTGGTGTATGCTTTCTGAAGAGAAGTGCAAAATAGCATCATCCAGACCCTCAGAAATCTCTCAGTAACTTGCACAGACAACATTCTAGTGGAACATTACCTCAGAATTATCCCTGCACTGCTGTGCATGCAATGCATTGGCTACTGCTGATAGTCACTCCCATGCAAGAAGTTAAGGGCTGCATCCTTGAACAATGGACAGAAACATTAACTTTGCAGTCCCTAGGTAATTTACCAGTTCTCGATCAGGCCTTCTTGGGAGCTGAAGGGAGCATAAAACCACTCCCAGCCCATTGGTGTTTGTGCCCGTTCTCAGCCATGCCAAAGGCACAGAGCAGTAGCTAGATCAACAGAATGTATGCAAATGCTGCTATTTGGTCTTTAAAGCCTGGTCCAAGGGGGACTTTGGAAGACAGATTCACACAGCTGGAGTTAAAAACTAGAAAATAGTTCACTATTTTCCCCAAGTTTATCCGGGTCAGAAAAATAATATCCTTCAGCTAAGGATACCACATGTCACCCAGGCTGGTAGTTGGGTGACATAGTTGTCTGACTGTTGCTATCTGAACAGTCTTTTCTGAAACCGGAGAAACAATCCTTATTCAGATGGCGTGTCCTGAATAATCAGTGCTGATGCCTGGCCTGTATCAGCTTGAAATCATATTCCCTGTATTCACAGCAGGGGACTGGCCACAGATAGATCCTTTTTGTTTCTGCTAGACCTGTTTGGTAAAAATCACTTTTCTTTTGCCTTTTTTTTTCAATGCAGGTAGGCACAGCCATCAGCTTCATCAATACCACCCACATGGTCACACTTACACTCCAGGGAGCACTGGGATCAGCATGGTCCTATCACACAATTTTCTTACACCTTCCTTTCCATACACCCTGCAGGCAAAGCCCAAATTTATGTACGTACCCTGAAATCCTCTCCAAACGGTGACACAGTCCTCACTGACAAATACTCTATCAGAGATGAAAGGTAGAGAAGATTTCAGTGTTATCTGGATTCATGCCAATGTCCCCCTGTTAAGCAAGGCAAGTGAAATGAAATCAAGACTTGGGCTTGAAGAAGCTGTAGACAGTATTTCATTATTTCTCCTTACATTTGCTCATTAATCTGGTCATCATTCAGCAGAATTTGAACAGATGTGTTAATTTCATTTCGTGTGTAATTTAAATTCTCACCTTACCTGAGAAATTAGAATTCATTAGGGAATCACAGTCCTCAGCCTCAGAAACAATTTAACTGACTGGGGGGACAGAGAGAGAAATACATCCCAAAATCTCATCTCATCAACCTTGAAAATGAAAAAAATACAACTCTATCACACTGGATTAATTTCTCTTTGTCTTGACACTGGAGCAAATCCCATGGGTCCACACTTCACTGTCCCGAGAGCAGGAAGCTCCATCTTCTCCAGCTCAGGGGAGGTCATAAGCAGTTGAGTTACTGAGGTCCAGCCGGCAGCTCTCAGCAAAGAGACAGGAGCAATCAGCATCTACTTGTTCCACAGTGCAAAGGAGGCAAATCTGCCTCATCTACCATAAAACAGTGTTTGTGTCAGTCAGACTGCCTCAGCTGAGGGGGCTGCAGGTAGTCAAGCACAGTGACAGTGTGACAATGGCACTCTCCACCCACGACTGTCTGATCATAGCCAGACTCACCCACTATTTTGGGACAAATGGAAAATGCGGATTTGGGGTGTCTCATTCTCCAGATAGCTCCTCAGTGTAGTATGTGATGTTCACCAGATTCCTGCATTGTCTGCTTTGCCTCATGCCACAAAAGGAGCAGTTCTGCAGGAGACTCAAGCATATGATTACTTTTGGCATTTCTGGTTTGGGGAAGATAGTAGGCAAAACTAAGGCCACTACTACATAGCAACATGCACCAAATTGTTCAGCATTTCATTTATAAAAAAAACTTGGGAAATGTTATTAAAACTGATTATGGTTTTGTTTAAATGCTGAAACCAGAGAAATAATTTCAAGGATTCATTCAAGTCTGATTTTTAGTTTAGACACATTCCTGTTAAGTCCATTCTGCTTCCCACGCTCTATTACTATTCCTCTCATCATAAAGCAACTAGACAGACCCTGCCAGCTGAACAGGTAACCATTTTAGATTGCACTAAATCATCTCAAACAGTGCTTGAAATCATTCATTAGGGCTGTAGGTGTTCCCATAATAAGGGGAGAATTCAGCCCCCCTTGAGTCTCTAAAGAGTCATCCTGGATCAGGCAGGTGAGTGAATACTGGGACAGGGATGGTTTGCTGAATGTTTGGCATACTGGGGCACCTTCTTATTCATTTTATGACAACTATAATAAGAGACCATTGCCAGGCAGGATACAAGGCTGGGCCATTTGTGGTGCTGATTGTGCCTGCAGCATGCATTTCCTTTGCTACTTTATACTTGGGTGTTATCCCTGCCTTACTGAATGCTCCATGGTCTGTTGTGTTGTCACCAGCAGTGTTAACAAGAAGCAGCACTTGGAGCAGCTTCTGAATGGCTCAGATGGAGTCAGTGAGCAGCACAGGCTAGTGTGGGGCTAGCAGGAAAGCTGTGGTTTATTTTTTGAGCAGATGTATCTTCCTTTAAATTATTTTTATGTCATAAGAGACAGAGTATCTCAAAGATGAAGTGACAAGGTGAACAATAAAGGAGGGGCAATATGGGATGTAGTTGGCAGATCCAGACAAAAGACTGTTCCCCATGCTGTTCAGAGCAGTATAGTGGTGTCAAAAGGATCCTGGACCCACTCCTCACATACACACACACACACACACACTCATGTGCTGCTCCATGTGTTCTTCTGACACAACATCCAGGATTAGCTGAAGTGGAACCAATGCAGCCAAATTCCCCTGTGAGTCAGACTGACAGCACAGCTGCCTGTATTCTCCAAGTTCTCCTCTGAAACAGAAAACTGCTGCTTTGCTTCACTCAAGCATGGAGATAGGTAGATTGTCTGGTGTGAGGTAACCTTGGCTGCACAGCAGGATCCAGTCAAAGCTTCTCTATCACTCTGCTGGACAGAGAAGTGAAAACACAGCAACAACATGGCCTTTTCATAGGTTCACGGCCTCTTTCAGGCACCCACCTGCTCTGTTGTAGGACCCTCCATGGGCTGCAGGGGAATCTGTTCTGATACCCGGAACAGCTCTTCTTCCTGCTTCTGTACTGATCTGCAGGGTTGTTTCTGACACACCCTCACTCTTCTGTCTGGCTGCAGTTGTGCAGGATTTTCCCCCTTTTCGTAACTCTGTTATCCCAAAGTCTCTACCACTGTTGCTAATGAGGCCAGCCATGACCAGCAGCAAATCTGTCTTGGAGCCAGCTGCCATCAGTTCTGTTAGACACAAGGAGAAGTCTAGAAGCTTCTCACAGAACCCACCTGCACAACCCTACTTTACAAAAAACTTGTACACAAACCAAATACATGGCCCAACACAGTGATCCTGCTAATGATCACACAGGATCTTCAGACTCCTAATTGAATGTGTTTTGTAATGTCAAAGGCACACACAAACTACTTCATACCCTCCTAACCTTCTCTGCTCTATCCTGCTTCTTGAAGGCAGTTTCTATCTGGAAAACTAGTGAAAAGCTGGAAGGAGCCCGAGTTTGGTTAAGGCTCCCCTGTATGCTTCAGCCCTGCTGGTATTGCTGATGATTGCCCACAAGCCATCACACCTGCACTCACAATGTATTCAGCCACCTGTAACCATTTCATCAGCATCCTAAAGCACTGACAGCTCGTCTCAGTGCTGTGTATTTGTGGTAAGTGGTGGAGCATCTGATGGAGATGAGTGGAAATCGGGTTGTATTTAGTGTTGTAAGTATTTGCCTCCATAGTCTTGCTTTATCTCTCTGAACAGCAAAATCCATGTAGCCTGTAGCATGCCAGCCTTTTATTGAGGAGATGCAGCTGACCAACGCATTTGCAAGTTCCATACTGAGAAATTACTCTGATTTAAGGTTTTGATTTTGATCCTGAATCAGTTTCTTAGTTGCTCAAGCCAGAGTGAGTTATTAATACAGTCATTTTCCTGCCAAGTTCCATGAGCATTTATTTACCTCTGCTGTCAGCAGGAGCAGGCTGGATATGGTTTGTATGTACTCTTGTCTCCATGTTCCTCATCACAATCTCTAGGCATCTCTGCTGTTTATTTCTCCCTCAAGAAAGGGAGCCTTGTACATGTGTTCCCCTGCTCTGACTTGAGAGAAAGGGAGAGTGTTAGCTCATCTTGAACCTGCACACCATAGAAGCAGGCTGCTTTTCCACAACAAGTGGGAAAAACTGCTTTTCTCTCCAAGGGGAAATAAAATCTGCAACAGAAAGAAAAAGAGAAAACAATCCAACAACAGAATTCACACATTGTAGGAGAGGCAGAAGCAAAACAAATTCACTATTCAGGTTCCTCAGCAAGCAGTCCGGTACACCTGTTACTCAGGCATGCCACAAAAGTAGTTTCCAGCATTTTCGCACACTCTGGAGAATTTATTTTTAACTGGTCTCATTCATGCCTTATTGGCCCCATACTCAGCTTTTCTGTACAAGCCTTGTCTGCTATTGCATTATGAGACTGGGGCAGTTAGCTCAGCTTTTGTGACTAGCTGGTAACTCAACACAACTGATCTTCCACAAGAAAGGAAGGAGGGAAGGACTTTGAATCAGAAAATTTAAAATAATTTTATATGCATGCCTGGGTTCCCATCGCTGCTGGAGGCAAAGCCACATTAGTACAGCACAGTATTGGAGTCCATGCAGCAACCAGCTGCACACAGGGACAAGGTCTCTGCCCACTGTCTGCCTCAGCTGGCTTTCCTCAAGAAACTCCAAGATCTTATGGTCTTGGAGACCAAAATTTTAGTATGTTGCTGTCAACAGGCTGCTGTGGGTGAAGGTAGATAAGTTTCAGTCCCTGGCAACCTTGGAGAAAGTGGGATGCAGCTCATCTGGCCTTTGCAGCATCCTCCATAAGAGCTCATGTCCTTTGGTGTTAATTCTGCTATGTCTTTTGCCACTATCAGATCTGGCTTTCTTCTTATGGTGGCCAGCTGGACTATTGCTCTAATTCTGCTTTTCCCATTCCTATGTCCTGTGCAGAGAAGCAGAGGGAGCTGGCTCGGAAGGGCTCCCTGAAGAATGGAAACATGGGAAGCCCAGTTAATCAGCAGCCCAAGAAGAATAACGTGATGGCACGAACAAGGTAAAGGACTGGAAAAATACTGGCAACTATGCTCTGAACTGCACTCCTTAATGGTTCTGGGGTGGTCAGGGACAGTGTTCATTGCGTTTGCCTACTGCCAGACACACTGCAAGAGCAGTGATGTCCCTTCCTGGAGCTGGCAGGCCCTAATGCTCTGTGCTTTGTTGCATCACAGCCCCTGGGAAGGTGCAGGACCAGTGGTAGTGCAGCATGTAGAAGGCAGAGACAGCCCAGCCACATTAAAATCGGGGGGTTGATAGAGCCATCCTGTAGTTAGTAGGAGACTACTACCTGAGTAGTCTCAGGTAACACCTAATCCTGCCAAAGGAGACGAGCTGTGCTGCTTCATAAAACACAAACTGGTTTAGAGCTTAGTTCTGCCTTGGTTGCTTTTGTCACTGTAAGTTCCACTGCTCCTTTTTGATGGTGACCCATTCTGCTCTGACAGATTTAATGAAGGCTTGTAAATAATCCACCTCTGTGTGCCTTTCTATACACCTCCTCCACTCTTTGAACAGCATGGCGACACCTTGCTGGAGATGCTTTGGAAGAGCTCTGTAAGAAAGTATTAGGCATTGTTTCAACCTGCTGTAAACAAAGACATTCTGTGATTAATATTATTCTTTTAGAGTATTTTTATTTTTTTCCTTGCAGACTTCAATACACCAATGTATTACTTACCTATGTTCAGAAGGGAGGAAACCTGTGAACCCACAGGCTTGCATGCTTTGCATGTTGCTAGAAAGGTGGCAGGTTTTAATGGAGGACATCACTTAAAAGGACAGAGGGATCTGCAGAATGCTGGATGTTTACTGATGAATGGGAAAGTTGCCTGGAATACCATATATTAAGTAGAATAGGATCAGAGCCTCTCTATATGCAATGCATGTGAGAGATGAGATTTCTTGTTCACACTAATTCCCCAGACCCAAAATATTAGTCATAAATCCTGACAGGACCTTGTCAACTTTTAGTTGTAAGTCTCTGAAATACAGGTGGAATATGCTGCATTACCTCATCTCTGTGTTCACCTGTTGAGGCTATATAAATAAGCCAGACCCTTCATGGCAGCAAGAAATTCAGGAACTGTGCTCAGCTGGTTTTCCATGCCCCTGTTCCTCCTTATCTTCCAAGTACATTCTGGAAAAACTTGTTTTCTTTTGGCTGCAAGCTAGCATACTAGAGAGGAATGGTAGCAGATTTGCTGCTTGAGAGGTTTAGAAACACTGAAATTAGTGGAGGAAGATAATAAGGGAGAGAAGATGGGATAAATAGTGGTATCTACCTGTAACATGAGTGAATTTTCCATGGAGAGATTGTTGTAGCCAAGTGCCAGTGGAAAGAGCACAGCAGTGACACCTATTGACAAAAGATTTCAAACACCCAGCTCAGTTTTATTTCACTTAAAAACATCATCTGAGCACCTCTAAATGGTTCAGTCTGTCTTGACACAGACAGGACAAAACCAGCAAGGCAGAAATGCCACAAGCTTGTTCAAGCAGCTTTTCACAGAGTAACAGTTGCATTGTAATGGGATATATTCCAGAAGGATACACTGCAAAACTTCCAGACTATGGTTTAAATCTGAACTGCTGGCTTCCTCAGGTCTCTGCAGGAGAATAAGCTAAAGCCATTTTCCCCTTTTTGACAGTTCTGCTCTTCTCATCAAATATGTTTTCCTTTTGTGCTTTGCCTCTCCTAGTCTCCATTCCACCTCCTCCTTCTTTCCCAAGGCCTCTGATATTCTGTATTATCCCTGTGGATTTCTGACTCTAGTTCAAGGTTGCCTTCACCATTCAGTCCTCTTCTAGGACAAGGGTGCAGCCAGCCTTACAGGGGAGAGCAATTGGATCCATAACACTCTCAGTCTCCCTAAAAGCAAATCAAATGTGAATGAGGTGAGGGCAATGCTGCACTCTTCCTATGAGCACAGACAGAGCCCACAAAACCATCCACACCACTTGAACACAGTGGGATGCTACAGTCCACTCAGGATAACCCAAACTTGGCCTGGTGGTCCAACTTGTGTTGCTTCAAATGAGCAAAAGCACAAAGACAGAGGAGCTTATACCAGGACAGCTACAGACAAAACCAGCTACCACTGCTACCCAGCTTTATTCCAAGGACAGTGGGAAGTGAAAATAAAGACAATCAGGATGTGAGGGAAAGACTAAATCAGGAGCTGACACAATATAACAATTTTTGTCTGTTGCAGTTAAATTGAATTTTTTTAATTATTAAGAAAAAATACATTTCTCAAGAAGATGTGGAATTTTTTTGATCAAGTAAATATCACCACAGTGTTCTCCTCCTAGATCCCATAAGAGTGCTTTGTTCACTGATGATTTAATAGCAACTGTCAATGAATATACATGGAGCAGGGACTGGAAAACTGGAGAATGAAAATGGGAGTCAGTACTTGTGATATCTGTATGGGCAAGCTTGTGCTGCCAAACTGCAGCTTCAGTTCCAAACATCTTTGCTTCTTGACTTCCTGCCTACATACCTCAGGAGCAGAAGGCTTGTCCTGCTTCTGTGAGAAAGGCTACTGAATTTTGCAAGTGGATCCCATTTTCTCCAGGCCCCTGGTGCAGCAGTTTGGAAATTCTGCGTCAGGTTTTAATTTATTTAATTAATGTTTTAATGAACACAGTAAGAAAATATAACTAATTGTGAACCTATATATCTGCTTCATTATAGGATTTGATATATCTTACCCACTGACAGTGCTCGCCAGGACTTCTAATTTCTAGAATTGTTAATGGCTTGCTGCAGTTTTCTGCACAGGAGCAGAAAAACAGTTCAGGTAGTTAGAGAGTAATTGGAGCATGGATGAGCATCTTTAGATTTATATTTCTTAAACTCTTAGTGAAGCATCGTTGTGCATCATGATGTGTTGTTAAAGACCACTTGGGAGAAAACCTGAATTAACTCTTTAAAAGAGAAGATTTTTGTTACTCTTATGGTTCTTACCTGCTGAATAAAGAATCTTACTCCATTTGCTGGGTTTAGTTAATCTTAAGTGTGAACCAATTTACAGTTGGTTGTTTTTGCAGTTTTTTTAGATGAAAGGATTCTGTTGTGAACAAGATATTATTGTATTAAGATATTTTCTCTAGCCTAGAAGTTCTGAAGCCTGCACTCCATTTCACCTACTCTCAGGCAAAAGACGGAGTCATCCTCAGCCTTTGTAACATTTCTGATTAATTGAAAGTCATCACAAAAAAAGTGGAATATAAAAAGTGCTGGTCTGACTGGTTTCTTATGCTGGGCACACCATCTCAGATTTCTAATATTACTAAATTTAGGACTGAGACCTCAGAAGTGTAGTGTTGCCAGGGGCCTGGATAGGGATTCAGAAAGAGACACCACATAATATCCCTGATGTCCAATAGCATAACTTTGGGATCACAGGGCCTCTGGCTTCCCCTAGCCTCCTTCTCCTTTTTACTTAGTGCTGGTGTCAGGTACCCTTGCCAGGAAAAAATAAGCAACACAAAAATGAACAATCTGATACTACAAGCAGTGCTAGCCAAACAGGTTCACCTGTTTGAAGTGCAGAGTGTTCCAAATTCTTTTTCTTCCAGGAAGGGATATGTTCCCAAGGCATGCCCCATGTTAATCCCTGTGAAACTGCTGCAGGCTACCCAGAGACACAGCTTGCTCCCTCTAAATTGCACCCATTTAAACATCTCCACCAATAAGTGGGGGCTTGCAAAGAAGTGAAATGGGGAAAGCCAACTATCATATAGCTTTACCCTAGGCAGTGTGTGGTGCTGAGCTTTACTGTGTGGTTAATGGACAACATTTAATTATTTCAGGCTGGTCGTTCCCAATAAAGGCTACTCGTCGCTAGACCAGAGTCCAGATGAGAAGCCCCTGGTAGCCCTGGATACAGACAGGTATGCTAAAGGTTAAAAAGATTATACATACGATGGCTTAAGTGAGTTTTCATTCCAGAGGGCAGCACTCACACTCTTCCCTCCACTGTTCCCTCTGACCTATGCTGGGGTGGGTCTCTTTATGAGAACAAGTGAGAAGAGCTGTGAGAAAAGAGCAGTGTGATGGAAAGATCTGAGGGTCACAGATGAAAGCTGCTCTACAGGCTCCCTTGATGTAACTTCTCTGTGCCTCAAGAACAGTTGCGTGGCACAAGAAAGATATTTAAGTGGGGAATACAGGTCTCATCTAACCAATTCCTTCTTTGCTGTATCATGCACTTCCCTGCAGTGATGATGACTTTGATATGTCCAGATATTCCTCCTCGGGATACTCATCAGCTGAGGTGAGTTATACTCTCTCCTGCCATCCTTGCCATGAATGCAAATAACAGAGCAGCCAGAAATGGCTTAGAGTGGCCTTGCACAGGCACAAATGGCTACACAACAAATTTAGCAGTGGTGTAGACTCTGTGAGTCTGGAAGGGGCCATGGCAGAAACTGAGGCGTGTTGCTTTTTTCCCTGGTGATCCAGTTGGCTCCATATCCTCAGTGCTATGGCACAGAGATCTGCCCATCAGCAATTTTCACAGCTACCTTTGGTTTCACTCAAACTTTCCGTCATTGCACTTAGTCCTGCAGTGACCCAGGAGGTGCAAAAGCATCATCTTGTCTGCCATGGCAGCTCAGCAACTGTATGCATGCCAAGGACATAAACAAAGGATCTGAGGGTGTCCTGTGACTTCCAGTTATTGGAATGGTCAGGGTCACAAAGTGTGTTTACTTGGAGCAAGCAGAAATTCCAGAGAGGACTTGCAGATATGAACTCTTGCCCTTTCAAAGAGAAAAGGCAGGAAGCTGAGGCTTGTTAGTCCCTCTACATTGTTTCTGGGTATATTCCCGAACTCTCTCATTAATTTGTTGCTCAGCCTCTGGCTACTGCTTCTGCAGGATTTTGTATCCAGGGTGCTGAGCAGCCATTCTGCCCACAAAGTGCTCAGAACTCTTCCCCCTTGTATCCCTTCCTTGCATAAAATGCCTCTGAAATCCTGGGAAACAGCCAAGAGCAGTGACCACATCAGATGATCTGAGCTGTTTCTGTGCTCTGACAAAGTGTTGTTTATATAGATCCAGTTAGACAGCACTTGAATCTGAGATCACAGAGCCAAACTTTACCATCTTGTAACTGCAACAGTGTGTTCCAGACTCAGAGGGGGGGACTGCTCATCTGCCAGTAAATATTATATTACTTGAGCTGAGGGTTTGTCCTCAGGGAAAAATTATTCCAGAACAAAATAGCATATCTCACTCTACATATTCGTATTCTGAAGAGGCTAGTACCCTCCCCTCACCTGAGGTCAAAAATTAGTGGGGCAGCTGTTAATGATGGGGAAATACACTCCAGAATAGGGGACCTCCTTCATTTTCTGACCACCAGAAGTCTCAAGTGTTTGACTGTTTGTCTCTTTGTCTGTAGCAGATCAACCAAGACTTGAACATCCAGCTGCTAAAGGATGGGTACCGGTTAGATGAGATCCCAGATGACGAGGACCTCGACCTAATCCCCCCTAAATCGGTCAACCCTACCTGCATGTGTTGCCAAGCCACCTCCTCCACCGCCTGTCACATCCAGTAGTGAGGCCGGCAGGCTGTGATCAGTGCTTTCCACTATAACTGTAAAACTTAACAGCCATTGCTTCCTCCTATGGTAGGACGTGCACCTCTTTGTGTTCATGGAGCCAGGAGAAACCAAAAAATTCATTTTATGATTGATTGATAACTTATTTTAAACTATGGTAAAACAAAAGAGAAGTTGCTCAAACTGCCAGGCAGTGCCTGGCAGAACTGACTGGTCTGAAGAGTGAATGCAGAGGGGTCCAGAGATACCTCCTTGGTTTGTTTAGGCACTGGGGATATTTTGTAAAGTGTCTTTTTCCAGAATGGGAGAGGTCAGATGGGATTTCAGGTAATCCTGCCCACTGAAACCAATCCATCTGCAAGATTAGGGCAAGTTGGAGGTATCAAAGTGTTTTACCAATGAGAGGAAGTCAGTTCTTAATTCATTCACTAAATCTGTTTCATTTGCATAACCAAAATGATATTACAACTGGGGCACAGGAATGGGGACAGACCAGGGCATCCTTTCTTATGGCAAGGCTAGCCAGGACTAGCATCACACAATTCATTCACTTGCAAAAGGGACAAGTAGGTGACATTTCACTGTGAGTCAGTACTAGCTAGAGCTGTTGTGTCACATAGCCAATGCAATCTGCCCTTAGCACCACATTAAATTACCACTAAACACATCAGGTTCGATCTGCAATCCACTCATGCACTTCAAGGATTTGGTCATTGCCCAGGAGCACCAACCATACTTGTGACTTCAGTTCAGTCACGTATTCTGACTTCAGCCTGTATTTAATCCCTGTCCGACCTATCTCTTTCCAAAAATCTTAAACTTTGTTCACTGAGAAGAAATTAATCCTGCAAGAGTCAGGACTAGAGATGTACAGCCAGAATAACAGTGCTAGTAAAGCTAGTTGAAGAAAGCACATTTTAACAGTGCTTAACTCTTGATATTGTCTTGACATTGTGTCTCTGGCTGCCTGTGGGAGAGGCTCGTTAATGCTGAAGTCATCAGTGTGGTGGGGGTCAGATTTGAGAGGAATTTTCAGCAAGAGCAGGGTTATGAACAGCTTCAGCTGGAAGATGCCCATGAGCAGAAACTACTGTTCACTCCCTATCTACGCACTTGTGAACCAGACTTGGTCCCAGCTCAGGAGCAGCTGTTTTTTATTTGGTACTGGAAAAGTTAGGAAACCTGTTACATTAGGTTGCTGGCCTGAGCTCCCAGTTCACCAGCAGATTGTTTTGAATGCAGAGTCACTTCTGTGATTAGGAAACATGTCCTCTCACTGGCTTCAAGCATACGCGAGGGATGGGCTGGCATTTTTCTTGGTGTTGAAATCTTTTGCCACAGGCACAATCTTGTGTTTTCAGGGGGAAGAACCATCTACCTTGGGTAATCACCTGCTCTGTAGCCTGGGAAGGGAAAAAATGAGAGGAGTTCTGAGCTTCCCATCAGAATTCCTGAGCCACAAAGCAGAGCCTGAGTTGCGCCACAACAGACAGATCCCCCATCTGAAATGTATATGAAGTGAACTGAGTCTTTAAGAAGTCCTACTTATAATTAGCAAGAGATTTTTTTTAACATCCTGGGGATTTACTCTCTGCAGTGCCAAGCCTGATACCAGCCACAGTGTGAGTGGAAGAGCAGGCACACGATATTCACAGGCTTATTTACTTGATGGTATTGACAGCTTTTAAAGCTATGCTTGTTCCCTTTGCCTAAAACAACATGTTGCCACCCTGGTTCCAGGCCATAGAAAGAGGGCTTGAATGGTACTGTTTACTGAGGATCCCTGCCTCTTCTACTAACCATCCTCTGTAGAAGTGATGGTTAATTGGCCAGCTCATAAAGGGATTGTGTTTCTCAAGTGAATTCATCTCCTTTTCTCACCACCAAGTTGTGCAATGTTTCCAAAATACAACACAGGTTCAGATTATCTAATTGTCTGGATGTGGGGGAATTAGAGAATAGAGAGAAAGATAAAAGGGAAAAACATTCATTAAGGAGTCTTTTTTAATGGGGAATGTAGTTAAAACCTAATAGAAATTCTGTGGTCAAACCAGATCCTATAGGACATGACCAAGGCTCTTTAAATCTTCACTCTTCTGGAGAGGTACTTTGCAGTTCAGCACTGGTGATGTGGAATGTCTTCATCACATTTGTCCTCCTGGGTCAGTCTCTGTGCCTTCCAGCCAGGCTGCACACACTCAGCCTTTCCCACAGCCCTTGCTCAGGAGCTCAGAGCATTTCGGAGTGCCTGCTAGAGCAACAAGCCATCTCTTCACCTGGGCCAGCTCCTGAGGGCTGCACATCCCACAGGTCTCCATCATGCTGTCATTATAGAATCATGTCATCATCTAAGTTCAAAAACACCCTTAATATCACTGAGTCCAGCTATAACCAAGCACTGTCCTATTCAGTCTAGGATAGAATGAGGCTTGCTGTCACTGTTATCTCTTAAGGTTAACATCTCTTCTCGAGGGACAGACTCCACATAGTAGAATTGGCAGTGCTGGATTAACAGTTGGATTCTATGATCTCAAAGGTCTTTTCCAATCCGAGTGATTCTATGACATGCATTGTCCCATGACACCATGACCAAGTCCTTTTATTGCCCCTCTTGCTGGTTTTTGCCTGCCATGTGCCCTGAGACATTCCCCAGCCCTGCAACTGCCTTCAGCCCTTTGCATTTTGTGATGTGCATCTGCTTCTAGCACAACCCTTTAGGGAGGGAGGGAGATGAATTCAGATGTTCCACCTGTGCTTCCTCCAAATACAAACTGAAGCACAACTGAAGTGTTTTTGCCTGTGCACAGAAGGAGTTGGTTGCTGAAATAGTTGGTTTGGCATGACAGTACAGGACCATAAAATGGCAATTTTTTGGCTTCTCCTCTCTATGCTTTGTGTTCATATATTTTATTAGGGGAATAATGTAGAAAGGGTGGGGAAAAGTAGTTACCTGTGTAGGGTTGTTATCAGAAAGGCTGAGTGGCTTAAGGCAATGCACATGTGGCTGTCATAGAAAACTGAACACTAACCCTTCTGAACTGCAGCCCCTTCAGCAGATTATGACTATACAGCATGTATGTTGGCTCATTATGGAATATTCAGGACTGCCCATTGGTACGTATCAACCACAGATGAGGCTGGTTCCTCCTGTCTGGTCTCTTGTTCAGACCTCGGCTTAAGCCAGCAGGTTTTCCATATGCCCTCAGAGTCACAGAATGGGTAAGGCTGGAAGGGACACAGTGGGATCATCTGATCCAACCTCTCTGCTCAAGCAGCTCTTGTTGGAGGTTATGCTGTGGTGATTTCCTGGGAAGGTGTGGAGATAGATGTCTATCCTGCCACTGCTGTCCTTAGACCAATCTGTGCCACCATGACCAGAAGAAGGCAGAAGGCAAGAGCACAAACTCTCTGTCACAGCATTTCTACAAAATCTATAGAGCTTCTGGGCACCCTCCTAAATCTAGATGGCATGCAAGAAAGAAAATTGTTCCTTCCTCAAGTCTTTGCACCAAACAAGATGACCCTCTCAGGCCACATTTTCAATCCAAAGTAGTACGAAAACCAATGGGAGGAACACCATGGAGTATGAAATGCTGCATGTTGCTGTTTACCTAAATTACCATGCAAACAGGATGTAAGGATATTGATGCTGGTGCCTCCTCAATGGAATTTGCATTTGATGCCTCCTAAAGCCAGACTGGGTTTTTGTTAGGATTGTATGTAATGTCAGTCACCAAATCAGGAGAGTTTCAGCAAATCCTTTCCTTTTATCAGGATAAAATACCATCTAGTATCCTTTAATGTGAGCTGGATTTGAACTCTGGGGTCTCAGCACTCTGTTCCATCTCTCTAGTCTACAAACTCCACATTTCCATCCTTTGAGAGGAGGAACATCCTCCTAGTCTTGAGGAAGGTCTATAGATAGCGTGGTCATGTCTGGTTTTTTGGTGTTTGTAAATAAACTTCAGCTGAAAGGAGACTGATACCCATCCTGAAGGCTCATTTGATATCTTACCAGACATCTTGAAGTCAACCCTCGTAAGAGCCAGGGGGTGATATCTGACATTGCCATGTGTCTGTCCCTAACATGTGTGCTTTGTCATTGGATCTGCTGTGCTTTTCTGGCTGTCCTGCCTGCAGATGCCTTGCAACTGCAAAAGCAGGTGACCCATTCCTGCTGATGGACTTTGAAAGGGACTTCAGGACAGCTTTCCCACAGACAAGATGGATTCAGCTCCTTCTGGTATGTTTCACCAGTCCCAAAAGGAGGCATCCACTGCATTCATCGGTTCACTGGCTGACACACAGGTCTGCAATCCTGAGAAGAATCCTGATCCTGGGCTGGCCTGCAGGCTGTGCAAGAGAATGCAGGAGGCTTGAAAAATGCAGCACCCTGTGTGTGACTCAACAGAAACATGAAGATGCTTTTGAAGAAAGGAAGGACCCAGCTGGGCAACAGATGGAAAACAGGAAAAGGAAAACAAGCATTAACTGGAAAGATTGCCAAGTGCTATCTTGGCCTAGGGCAGTTCCCAGTTGTCCGAGTAGATCTGTCTCAGTGCATCTCCCTGATGCCAGCAGGAAGCAAAGCTTACTTTCAGATATACACACCAGAAATATCTTGTCCCTGAGCTGGCACTGCAGCCAAATACAGCCCTGGCAGGTCTGCTGGACTGTTAGAGCACAGAAATGAGATCTGGAGTCCTTGCTGCTGTTTGTATTTGCTCTAATCTCAGGCAAGTCATATCGCTTCTTGATGTCCATTTCCTTCAGGAGCACAATCTAGAAACCTGCCTTCCCAAAGTGCTACCACCATCCTTCATGGATACTGCCAAGTGTGAGAGGCACCATTGATAGGACACTGTGCTATAGAAAATTTTCAAAGTACTACCCTGCTTTCATTCTGTTTACCATCTTCTGGTGTTCTTTGCACATGACAGAATGCAGTGGGGTGGAGGCTAGTACAGAGGTTAAACATCTTTGGAGAAAGATGTTTGTCAAGGATGTTTGTCCAGTTACTTGGCAGCTGACTCTTGCACAACTGCTTCTGAGTTTGCTTGCTCCCAGAGGGAACAAAGATTTGTACAAAGATTTGGTGTACCAACAGCACCATCCACAGATAGCAGAATTAAGGAATTTAGGAGAGCAGCTTGGGATGGCAAGTAGTGATGAAAGGGAACAGAGGACTGAAAGGCTCATTTTTGGGATATTCCCATGGCAGTTTCATGCTCTTGCTTTTAGCAACCATATGATCATCTTAGCTTTTAGATGGGTGGTTCTGCCTGGGCTCCTCACCTCAAACCCACCTGGGTATTGCCACCCTTACCTAGAAGCCATAGGCTTTGGTACCTGGCTGCTGCTTGGCTCAGCAAGCTTGGGCTGCATGTTCAAAAGCAACATCTGCATAGAGGATCAGTCTGCAGGACTAGCTGGGAAGGCATGTGAAGGTCTTCATTTTGAGCTGCTTTTCACCTCTAGGCATACTTGTCTCTTCCTTTCAAGGCTCAGCTGTAAGAGGGATTGCTCCAAACCACACCTCACCAGACAAACCCATCTTTGTTACAGAACCACACAAGACCTGAAGCAAAAGGGCCAGGAATTTAGCATAAAGGGAGATTTTATGGCCTAGGATTATCTACATGAGGTTTCTCATAGGGGTTGTGGTCTATATTTTAACTCCCTGTATTATGCATCTGAGCTGCTGCATTTCTTCCCAAAAATTACATCTACATCCCTTCCCTTGCCCCAGTTGACATTGCTGGCAGTTCCAGGATGACAGCAGCTGGATGCTGCCTGTCTGAGTGCATCTTTGACAGCTTGCAGGGGAGGCAGAGGCTAGGACTGAGATCACACAGGGCACTGCCCCGTGGCCCACACAAGCATGCAGCAAACCGTGTCACAGAGCAGCACAGACACCAGCAGGACAGGTTGCAGCTTTCCCTGGTGCCAGTGCAGAGCAGCTTTTCCCATTGCTCAAAAGACCCATTTGCCACTGGTGGTGTCTTTGAGCCTTTTGCTTTCTTTAAAAAACTGCTCCAGCAAAAGATGGATTTGCTCCTGGAAGTTTCCATGACTGATGTCACCACCTGACTGATGGTGCTTGGCCTGTGGAGGTATTTCCATAATAACAAATGGTGATACAGGTGTTGGGATAGGATTAAGGGTTGGAAGGTACAAAATAAGTCTGACCATCTCAGACTGTCACTGGAGAGCAGTGCAGTAGGAAAAGAAAAGGCTACTGAAAGGCCATGCTAAGTCCCATAGCTACTGAGATATTTACCCTCCCAGAGCAGCATTTCTCCCCTAGCTGCCCATGCAGCTGTGCCATGTGAACTCCCTGGGAAGCACTGTCTTTTTGCTTTTGCAATCTAAATAAGCTGCAACTCCATTTGGTACCCACGTTCCTCAAGCCTCCATGATTTGAGGGAGACAGTTTGTTGAGAGATGTAATACAGATGCATGGAAAGAGCTGAAAAACTTGAGCAAGGACTCTTCATGACAGATCTTCATTGCCACCCCCAGTTCACAGATGTGTTTGTTTAATTTCTTTGCATGGAGGAGCTGTGGCAGCAGCTGTGCTCAATTTGTGGCTGCCTCTCTCCTAAGACAAGCCCCAAGTAAAAGCCAGGCCAGCTGTAGGTCATTTGAACATGATGGGGTGAGAACCAGACAGGAGGCTGGGATTTCTCTTCACCCACATGAAGGCTGTGGGGCTGAGGATTTACCAAGTTTGTGCAAAACCTGGTGAGATTCAGCCTGCCAAGCCGGATGCCTTCGCCCCCTGGCCTCAGTGCTGTGGGTCCAGGTCCCAGACCTGCCAGCCCACATGCTCCTGGTGTGGGCTGGAGTCCTGCAGCAGAGGCCTGTTGGCTCTCCTCTTGCTGCTCTGGGGCAGAGTGCTGTGTGACACTGGTGGGGCTGTAGTTCCGCCAGGAGAAAGACTCCGGTGGAGGATGAAGTCTTTGCAGTGGAGACAATTCGGAAAGTTGGGTTTTCCCCCTCCCCTTTTTGCACTTTTTAAACTCTTTTTACTCGTTCCACAGAGGTTTTTGAACCTTCAGTTTAATAAGGGAGATGACTGCCATTAAATAGGTTTCTGAAGGGTCTGAAGGCAGGTGTTGGCTGGCGTGCAGAACCAGTCTGTGCCTGACATGATTTCCAGACCTCATTGTCCAACCTGTAGCAGTCACCTCATGAGCTGGGCAAGGACTGGGGTGGGAGGGTCAGTGCTGGCCATCATGCCAAACAGCCACGGCTTCCCAAACTGAAGAAGAATCAGACCAGGAAATGGGGGAAGGAGCAACAGCAGTAGAAGGATAGCTAGTTGTCACAAGTAATCTTCGGTATCCATGTCCAGTGGTTAGTCCTAGAATTGCAAGCCTTGTTATATTGCACACACGTCCTCCTTCCACTCCCCCTTTTATCAAAGCAGCTGTCGCCTTTCTTCCCTTGCCCCATGCACTAGTGATGAGCATCAGAGGCAGTTGCACCAAAGTGATTCTCAGCCCAGTTCTGCATCCCCCTTTCCCACCCAAACCCAAGGCAACCTGGAAGTCATTGGCCTTCATGAGTCTAGTAATTCCAGTTGGGTTTCTTTCCTTGTGTTTCATGGCTTCCTTCCCACACACTCTAGCAGGGCAGTACAGGAGGCTCTGACCATGTCCCAGGAAATTTCTTTGCCCCCAGCAGCACCTTGCAGACATGCACCTTACTGGGAATGTACTGGGTCGATGCTGGTGAGATCTGGCACTGCCGATCTTGAATGGGTGGCAGCTGACGGGGATCCACCCAAGGAAGTTGGAAGAAAATGGCTACTGTCCCTTTTCTTTTCTTTTTTGAGGGAGAGAGGGATTTTTTTGGCATTACAATTATTGTCCATCTTCCAGTGGCCAAGTTCTGGGCTGCATTAATAATTGGGGATCATTGGCTGTCCAGGCAGGTGTAGAGCTCTGCACCAACCTTAATAGCAAATGTCATGGCTGTAGCCAGAGCCTGCATACAGGATGGGTTTCTTCCATGCTGGCAAAGTACTTTCAGCAGGCTCCAGATGGGCACTTCTGGCAGACAGAGAAACAGCACTCCTCCAAATCCAGATCAAATCTGCACTTCCATTTTGTGTCTTCAGCATGGAAAAAAATCAGCCTAAGCAAATGCCTTCCAGGTCTCCATCCCCTGTGTGGTGGGAGGCATTTCAGGGTCACCAAAAGCAAGATCCTTTTTGGATTTATTTAATGGAAATACATTTCAGGATGGGAGACCTCCCGACCTTTGTGTTAATCTCAAGAGCAGGAGATGAATTTCTGGCTGTCCTTGCATATAGTGAAATATAGCTGAAACAGCCAAACGCAAATAGAGTTAAATGTAGGGTTTGACCTGAATAACCTTTTAATTAGGAAGATAAATTTGTTGTAGCTTGACCTTAGTCCTTGTTAGGAACCTGCTAATCATTTGACATGCAGAGTGTATTAATGCTGCACTTAACTTGGCCATTGTTTTTTTTTATCTGGTTTTGGGAATTTTTCACTCCCAAAGCGTCAATCTGCATCTTGTATGGATTTTCTTTTTTTGCCATTCAGATCATGTAGCACACTGTTGTATTTTTGTTCCCGTCTGTGTAGAGTATTGCCTTAAACAGATCAGTTGTGTTATGGTTTGTTTTGGGTTTTCTCTTTTCTACCATCAGTTTTATGCATTAATTTATTTTAAAATGTGGGAGTTTTTTTCAAAAATATGGAAAACATGTATAATATTTTTTTTAACATTTCCATTGCAGTATTTATCATTGTTACTGGTTGTGTGTAGTGTAACGGAATTAATGATATTAAAAAGCATACATATGAAAACCAGCCTGACAGCCTTTTTTTTCACTGGAGCAAACAAGGGCAAGGTGGTGTGAACTGCACCAGCTTCTCTGAGCCCCCAGCAGTCATAGATACTGAAACCAGGGGTGCAGCTTCACTCCACGGCCTGCTTGGTCCCTGAAACTGTGACTGCTATGGCCTGTGTGAATGGCAGAGGTAAATATTCCAGGACTGGCCACCAATGTTTGGGAAACATGGGTCCCCAGGGCAGCAGGAAGCACATCAGGCTGGATCCAGCCTCTGCATCTGGTCTGCAAAAAGCAGAAAGAGCTGCTGCATCTGTACAACACCAGTGGGTGAAATAACCTTTTTTCCAGCCTTGCAGCTGTTCTGTCCCTGAAAGCTGTTGGCACAGGAGCCAAGCCCTGATTTTGAAGTCCAGTACCAGCAACTGGAAAACCTGTGGACCACCAGGTATAGAGGACAGCCGTGAAGGCCAGTGGATCAATAAATCTGATACAGGATTAGTACCCCCACAACTGAGAGGCTTGGATTCCACCTCTGCACAGTGTTGCTCCACAGACCTGTGCCCTGGGTTGCTCCAAGGCCAGGGAGCTGGAGCAGTGTCCACCTTCCCCTCCTAGCCTCTCACTGACATCCTGGAGGGGATGGGGCTGATGGAGAGCCTAAACCTGGCTCAACAGAGACCAGTAAGGTGTGAAAATCAAGGGTACCTTGTTTTCTTCTCCTCTTAGGGCACATAATTCACTTTTGCTGAGACACTCACGTATTCCAGGTTCTCCAGCAGCAAACCAGGCAGGGCTCTGCAGCCCTTGAGGGGCACAGGCTAGCATCTCCCTGCCAAGATGAGTGTGGGTCTGGACCCATGCATCTGCCAAAATGAAGCAGCAGAGGGGCTGGAGCAGAGAGCACAGCAGGGCTCTGAGTGGTCACTGTGTTACAGCCCAGACCAGAACAGGGCTTGACTTGTCCCCATCCTGCAGGGGCATCTCTGCTCAACTCCCCAGCTCTGGAAAACACAAACCCAGTTCATGCTGCTCCTACTCTGGCATGACCCAGCTGCCTCTGCACAATGGATGAGGATTGCTCACTCTGATTGCAGAGACCATTACTCAGGATGGAACAGCAAACAAGGCACACAGGATCACCTGAATCCAGCTTTTAATTAGAAAGGGGAGACAGAGCAGGCAATAATTTCCCTGGCTACCTCAACAGGCCAGGGCAGCTGTGCTGGGGCTCTGTCATAGGCATTGACTGCACTGGTGTGGGATCTCTGCCTGCAGCTGGATTGCTGTAGGATTTCTGAGGAAATGCAGGAGAAAGGGGCTTGAAAAGCCACAATCACTGCTTCTGCACCTCCCAAAAATAAAATTATCTTAACTAGGACCGGCTGAAACTATTTCCTACCATTGTTAAGGTAGTTGCTGGCAGGAGGGGAGGCAGCTGGGAGCCACGACAAAATGAGGATGGTACAATCCAAGAGGGGTGTAGACAGGAATTGCAGTCAAGGAGCATGGCTCCCATTCTGTGGCATCACTGATCACATAAGCATCACCCTGGGCTGCAAATGCTGGCCCACACCTGTCCCAGCAGGCTGCTTTTTCCTCTTCTCTAAAAAACACAGGATCCTCAGCAGCACTTGCACCAACTCATACTGCTTGCTGTATGCTCTGTCAAAAAGATCATCCAAGAGTGTGCTCCACAAGGAGCTCTGGAAATAGAACAAGTTTGTAACACAGGTAAATGCTGCAGGAAGAGGAAACTTTGGGTTTTTCTACACCTACCAAGCTGCAGCGGCAGGAGGGTGGCACAATGACTCAGAGGATGCCTTGCTGTATCTGTAGTGAGGCGGTGTCATGCTCCCTGATCAGGAAAGTGTTTGACACCCCATGGCATGTGCTTGCTGACTTGTCCCCTGGAGCTGCATCCTGCAGTGGCTTTAGTCTCTTAGAGCTGGCAGTCACCAGCAGAAGCTCTGACATGTCAGCTCTGCCCAGGGATAGGTTTCAGAGTGCACCAGGCACAGGATCTGCTGAAGAAGGGAAACTGAGGCAGCAACAGGGCTTATGCCAGGCTGCTGTGTGACATGGTGATGATGGGGTTGCTCTGAGAGCTGCTGTAACACAGTTCCCAGACTCAGATGATTTCCAGCTGGTGGGCCTCCATGCCAGAAGACCCTGTGAAGGGCTGGGGAGAGTTCTGAGCACTGAAAAATCCCTCCCAGCCATGGTCCTGCAGGAGGAGCGATCCCTGAGTCGAGGCCCCACTCAAAGGGTGTCTGTGGAACACAGCTTTCCCCTCACAGGCTAAGAAGGTCACCAGCACTGAGGCAAAGCTCACTGCAAACCTGCTCATCTCCTGCAGCCTCGTTAGCATGTGCATTGTAATAAGGGAGCAAGCGGAAGGTGTGGAGAGGGACTTCACCACAGGACAGAAACTGTGCATGCTACTAAGCAGGGCACCCCTCTGCTCCATGAAACTCAGCCCTCTCAGGCCTTGCCAGCTGTAGGACAGCTAGCAGTCCTGTCACTCCCTTCCAACTCTCTGCTTGCCCCATTCCTGGCAGTCCCAGTGCACTCACCCCATCTCCCACTAGGCAAAGTGCTCAAATGTCTGTGGACACCCTGGATGCAGGGGAACCAGTAATGCCATCCTTTGTCCCACGGTTTTGGTGAGTGGGGAGCTTGGGGAGAGGATCACAGAACTGCTATGACCCCCAAGGGAGGCTTGATGCTCAGATCTCCAGCTGCATTTCCAGCATTAGATCCTGCCTAGTAATCAGTTTCGCTGTATGTCCCGACAGCAGTGAAGGCAGATGCTGCCACATGGAATGGGTGTCTCTTCCCACTCCCTACTATCTGTAGGAATTAACAATGCCCCCATTACAAAATCCATTAAGCCAAGGTCAGCCCAAGCAGCTGATTGAGGTGGCAGTGCAAGAGCATTCCAGGAACACCATGAACCATCAACCCCACTGCCTATCAGCCTGAGATGAACTGGTTGTCCAGCTCCAAAAGTTCTGCAAGGTGCCAGCAGTCCTTCTGTGTCACAGAGGGTGTATCTCCATGGGGTCGAGGATCTGATGGTGCTGGCAGTGGGTCTGTTCATCCCCTCTTTGCATCTTGTGTCCTCCTCCCAGTGCCAAAGGGATGCTCTCCCAGTATATATGCTTGTGGCTTTGCCGTGGCAATCCATCTCCTTCCCTGGACAGACTGTCCAGGTCCCAGGGATGTCTGCACATCCTGAGGGTTCTGACTTCCAGTGGCCCATAAATATCCCCTGGTAGTAAGTGCTGCCTGGGGAATATTCTACTGGTGCCCCATAGTCCCCAGGGACCACTATACAAATCCTTAAGAAAGCTAGATTGACCCAGGACAGTTGTTTGTATGCATGGTCTCATCCAGCCATGCTTGGGACTGTACAACGCCAAAAATCCTGCTGGCATCCCTGAGCCCCAGCTGCATATAGCTGAGCACCTCCCAGATTTTGGGGCCACGTCAGTGTTCCTTGTGCTGCTCTTGTATTTTGTGCTGCCATTGTATGCTCTGCTTACCAAGAACATATTCCCTGGCCACACTGTTTGTTATGCAGTAATCAGCCCTGTCCTTCACCCACCACAGGTCTGGCAGCACCTTTTAATCCCCACATGTTTACCTTTAGGATGTCCTTGGTGCTGAAGCAGCTTTTTTCAGCCCCAGGCAGAGGGCAGAAAAGATGCAGTTCAACCAGCACAGTCATCATTCTACTACTGCATCAAATCCCCGTGGACCAGAATTAGGTATGAGACTTAGCAGAAAACATGTGATTGGCTTTAAATTCCTGATCTCAGAAACTAAAACCAAGAAACAAGAAGAATAAACAGGGAGCACTGAATTCCCCATATGTGTCCCTATGTCTGAGCCTCAGAGAGAAGCTTCTCAAGGTCTTCTCCATTGAGAAACAGGAATATTTTCCTTGGCTGGCATGGGTCTGGTAATGAGAATTCTAGGGAAATGACCATGCAGGAGAGAGTGGTGTTTGCTGGCAGGGAGACCCACTGGAAATGGCTCACTGAGATGGCAATGCCAGGGTACATTAGTTTATCTCAGAGGCTCACTTTGCCCCACAGCACTGCTGAAGGGCAAATGTGGTCTTTCATTAAAACTGGTTTGGGCAATTGCTCCCCTCAGATCCTTCCCCACAGTCTGGAGAAGTCTCTGGGGAAGGGTGGAGAAACTTCATTGACTGCTGATTTGGTGGGCACTTTAACAGCCCTTGCAGGCTGGTGCCCTCCCACCACACGTAAGCTGGAGACCAAGAGAGCATGCAAGGGAAAGCTCTCAGAGCATAGTAACACAGCCAAAAATAGAAGCAGTCGTTGACACCCGTGTTTGTCGGCTTCATGCTGGACTGCTAGGACGTGCTTGCTTTTGGCAAGTTGTCCAGGAAAAGCTGCCATCCATCTGGGATACTGAGCACTGACACAGGCTAAATAAGGAGGGGTACTTTGAAAGCAGCACATAATCAATGAAGGCATGAAATGCCCTTGCCTGAGTATGATTTGAGAGCACAGTGCCAGGGGGCAGCACCACCCGGGCCCCTCCGTGTGTGCTGCTGATCATAAATCCATGGCACTGTGGTCCTCGCAGTGTGGGGATGCTCCAGCACAGAGCCGCCTGGGGACCCACATTCCTGCCATGCTGCGCCCACACCAAGCAGTATCCCAATCCTCCTGGGGGCAGGGAAAACCCCATGAAACCCTATCCCACGAAAAGCATGTCCTGGCGTAAAAGTACCCCATTGAAAAACCTGGCCCTACCCACAATCATTCCATGAAAAGCACGTCTCAGTCCCAAAGCACCTCATGAAAACCCCATCCGAACCAAAAGCAGCCCGGCACAGCCCCGCCAGCGCCAAACCCCATCCCTCCCAGCCCCGGGGTACCCCCATCCCCACGCACCCCCGACACCCCCAGCAGGTCCGGCCCCGCTGCCCTCCCGGGCCGAACTACATCTCCCGTCGGGGAGCGCCGGTTCGGGGGCCGGTCCGGGGCGGGAGCCGGGGCGGAGCGGGCAGCGCCCAACCCCGGAACCGCGCTCAGCCCCGCGCCCGGAGCCCCCGGGCCGGCGGACCGGCCATGGCCCGGCGGGGCCGGTGAGTGAGCGGGGCCGGGCTGCGCTCGGGCGGGGGGCACAGCCCAGCTCGGGGGCTCAGCCCGGCTCGGGGGGCACAGCCCGGCTCGGGGGGCACAGCCCAGCTCGGGGGGTACAGCCCGGCTCTAGGGGCACAGCCCGGCTCTAGGGGCACAGCCCGGCTCGGGGGGCACAGCCTGGCTCGGGGGGCACAGCCCGGCTCTAGGGGCACAGCCCGGCTCTAGGGGCACAGCCCGGCTCGGGGGGTACAGCCCGGCTCGGGGGGTACAGCCCAGCTCGGGGGCTCAGCCCGGCTCAGGGGGCACAGCCCGGCTCGGGGGGCACAGCCCGGCTCGGGGGGTACAGCCCAGCTCGGGGGCTCAGCCCGGCTCAGGGGGCACAGCCCGGCTCGGGGGGCACAGCCCGGCTCGGGGGGCACAGCCTGGCTCGGGGGGCTCAGCCCGGCTCGGGGCGCTCAACCCGGCTCTAGGGGCACAGCCCGGCTCGGGGGGTACAGCCCGGCTCGGGGGGCTCAGCCCGGCTCGGGGGGCACAGCCCGGCTCGGGGGGCACAGCCCGACTCGGGGGGCTCAACCCGGCTCGGGGGGCACAGCCCGGCTCGGGGGGTACAGCCCGGCTCGGGGGCTCAACCCGGCTCTAGGGGCACAGCCCGGCTCGGGGGGCACAGCCCGGCTCGGGGGGCACAGCCCTGCTCTAGGGGCACAGCCCGGCTCGGGGGGCTCAGCCCGGCTCGGGGGGCACAGCCCGGCTCGGGGGGCACAACCCGGCTCTAGGGGCACAACCCGGCTCTAGGGGCACAGCCCGGCTCGGGGGGCACAGCCCGGCTCGGGGGGTACAGCCCGGCTCGGGGGGCTCAACCCGGCTCGGGGGCTGCGGGCGGAGCCGGGCGAGGGGTTCCCGCTCCCGCAGACCCCGGGCTGCGGCATCGGCGATGGCTCGGGAGGGCCGCGGGGAGCGGGGTGAAGGCGCTGAGCTTTGTCCGGACCTTGGGGTGCGAGGTCTCCGCACCCCGCCGTGCAGGGACCGCCTGAGTTCTTTGATGGGTGGGAATCTGGCCGCCCGGAGAAGATGAACGCAGGCGGGAGACACGTCCCCGGCACCGCTTGCAAAGTGTAGCTTCAATTTTTGCCTCTTGTTAGTGAAAACTTTGCAGATGGGTGTACGCAGCTCTTTGTGCTCTGTGCTGGGTTGGGTTTGGAGTGGGTTTTGGGACAGCTCCGCCATCACTGGCTATGGCAAGGGGCAGCCAAGGCTGTGCTAGAAAGTACAAATGTTTCTTCCCCTTTTACCCCTTTACCACCTTGGGATACCTACAGCAGACACCTACAGCACAGTGGAGAATGGAGTTTGTGATGTTGTGTCTGCATAGCTGGATCTGCACATGGAAGAGCTGCAAGGGGGCATTTAAGGGGATTGGTGACTGCGTTCGGACCAGGATTGTCCAGCATCACTGACTGTTGGATATGGATGTAAATTCCAGGACTTGGGTCAACAACCCAGCATCATGAGCCATCCACGGCTCTCTGGAGCTGCCGTGCCTGGAGTTTCATGGTGACTTGATGGCTGGAAAATTGTCAGGGCGGTGCCAGAGGGATGTACTTAGGTTTCCATGTCTCCCCCATATCGTGTTGTAGTGCTTGGATGTTGGGGTGGGCTCAGGTTTCAGCCTGCATCAGCATCTGAAATGCTGACTGCTCCCAAACGGCTGAATCAGCTCTTTGAGTAAAGAATCTGTGTGACAAAACAGGGCACTAGGTCCCACTTGTGGGGTGATTTGTCTTGGAGGACAGAGATGAGCGGTGAGATGGACACTCGCTTTGGGGAGACGCTGTTGGAGTGATGGGGTGGTTGATGGCACATGGCTGGTACCAGCTGGAGTTGGGCTGGGGGACCAGCAGACAGTGGCAAAGACACCAAAATCTTTGTGGCTCTGTATCTTGCATGGCAAAAGTGGTAAATGAAAAATAGCTCCAGTGTTTGGTGTTCTGCTTTTGCCACTGTTGGGCACAAGATCTGATGGCCCTGCAGGTTCCAAGGAGCTGATTGCTGCGCTCAGGGTTATGCCATGGACCACAGTTTTAGAGCCAGGCTCCCTCCTTCCTGCTTCCCCAGAGACTGTAGGACTTCTCCAAGGTGGACAGAGACATGTCCTTAAAGGGAGAGCCTTGGAGCTTTCTCTCCCTCATGTCCAATGTACTTTGATACAAGTGGACCAGGAGGGCTCATTTTGTTTTAAAGTCTCCACAAATCTTTATGGCTCAGATAAATTCAGGCTCCCTGATGTGCCTCCAGGCAGGGAAAAGCAAAAGCCTCTGGTCATGATTTAGTCGTGAGACAAAGGCACCATGAGCTGTGTGCAGGGTTAAAGTGAAAACCCAGCTTGTTAAACTTCATCTTGGTAATTGCCATGCGGTGAAGAACAAAGAAAGATTATATTGTAAAGAGGAATTGTCGGGGGTGTTAAATATTAAGTTGTCTGCTGCCAGAATTGGTTCTGGCTGCTCTGTATTCATGGTCGAACACTGAATGAGGTGTCTAAATGGGTTTGGAGCATTACTTGACACTGAAAACTTTAAAGGACAAAACTGGGCTGCAAAGGCACGATTCCTGTAATAAAGGTGGAAGTATTTAAGGCTGGGCAGAGCTAATGCCACAGCTTCAAATCTCCTGCCTCCTCTTGCAGACGGACCGAGGTGCTGGCAGCCTGTCTGCGCTTTGCAGATGAGCTCTGTATTCACATGGCCACACTGACTTTGGGTTTTATCCTCCTAGTGCCCAGTGCTGTTTAATCCTATTTTACAAACCTTCCAGCAGCAGTGGGGCAGCTTGTTTCTTTTCACACAAGTCAGCCTCCTTACTCTTCTGCATCATGACTCGGCTTAAAATCACAAGACTTGGGGAAGAAAACAAAAACCACCCCAAGTCCTGTATTAGATTTTCGTTTTGTTTTGGTTTGCTTTCTGATTGTGGCGCTCCTGTGAGTGCAGGGAGGGGATGCGCCTTGGCTTCCCGCTCCCCTGGCAGGGAGGTGGGATGCCAGCCCTGATCCCGGGTCTCCGGGAGCCGGGGCTGGTGGAAGCTGCGCCGCCCCTCCTGGCCGGCTCCGCTCGCCTTGGCACACCCCGGCCGGAGGGTTGGCTGCTCACACATCCGTCACGGAGCCTGAGGAAACACGGCGGTGACGCGCCGGTCCCCTCCTCCTGCCCGCGGACACCCGCTGCGCGCGGAGCGCCCGGGATGGAGAGGATGGAGCTGCCGGGGACGCGGCGGTGGAGCAGCGCTCCTTTTCTGTGAGCTTAAAAAGGCGTCTGTGGTGGAGCCAGGCGGCAGGCAGGGATCCCCAGGACGCCATGGCCAGGTAAGCCCTGGAGGGATGAGGTGCCTGGCTGCGTCCAACAGCGGGGTGCGGGAATTTGCAGCAGCCCTGACAAGGGTCTGTCACATTGCAGGAGGTGCAGAGTCCCCCCAGCGCAGCGTGGCCAGAAACTCCTCAGGCCAGGCGGTATGTCCATCCCTGCTCTGGCCACAGCAAGGACGGTGAAGGTGGGCGGTCCCCTGGGGCACCGAGTTCCCCTCGCTGTCCCTGCAAAGGCAGAGTTGCTCACTGGCTCAAGGGCTGGGTGTCTGTGCCCCCCGAGGTGGTTTGAGTGTTGCAGGGATAAGCCCAGAGCCCCAGAGTGATCTAGCTTAGTATTTGGGGGAGTCCACTGGATTCTGGATTAAGGGGGAATCAGTGCCTCTGATCCAAGTGGAATCAGGGTGTGTGGGGAGCCCTGTGCCAGTGTTGTCACCAAGGTGCCCCACCTGTCCCACCTGCTCCCATCAGCACCTAGGGGGAGGAGCAGTGATTTCACCCTATTTGACTCCTAAAAGCCCTCCAGAGAACTCCAGTGCTCTGCTGCAGACCCTCCAAGGGAAATTAAACTCCTAGGAATGGTTTGTTTGTCCCCCATCCATGTGCAAAGTCCCTTTGTCAGGGCAGGTTCCCTGTAGGGAGTTCCAGACAGGGCACGTGGAGGCTTTTTTGCTCCCACAGCTTTTTTGCAGAGAAGAAATTTCTCCCTTAACTTGCTGTCCTAATTCCCTGCTCTTGTGTGGGGTTGGAGATGCCTCCTGGTAAAATCTGCAGTGTTTCTGTACTATTTCCTGAGCTCGACTCCTGCCAAGATGTTTGGGGAGGAGGCGGCAGCACCTTGCAGTGGAAGAGGGAGGGTTTCCTGGCATCCTGGCGTGGGAAGTGGGTGTGTGTCCCCAGCAGGAGCTTGGCCCCCAGCACACTTCAGACCTGACCCTGCCAGGGCAATAGAGAGCAGTTGTATGTTATTGACCCTCTTTAAATGAATGTCCTAATTTGCAAAGTGGCTGGGGTTAGTGGTGCTGTGGGTCTCGCAGCCCGTGGTTTGCAGTGGTGTTGGTAAAAATAGAAGCGGTCAAAAAATGGATTTTTATTTTTACTCTGTAAAGTGTGTCCTGCTCAGATGTTTTGCTTTCATCTTGAGTTGAGGCAAGGCAACTCACTGCTTCCACAGAACACAGAGAAAAAGCTTTGTTTTGGGTCAGCTGGGAAGCTCCTGCACAGCAAGCTCCAAACATGCTGTTTGACTTTGACACTCTCCCTTCTCATTTTCTTTTTTTTTTTTTTTTTTGTTTGTTTTTTTGAGGAGTTAAAGGTCACCACAATGTCATCTTGGAGCAAAATAACAAGTTAGCATTACATACAAAAAAAAAAAAAAGTTGAAAGAGGCAGTGCATGAGCAGGCACCTCTGCAGGCTGCAGCTTGTGAGTGAGAGGTGGAAGAAGTCTCTGGGGAGCCTGGGAGCCTTAGCTCTCACCTGGGACAGAGCCAAACCTCCCACTGGAGAACGTACACTCTTGTTAACAAGGCAGAAAAATAGAAGGCACAGACCAAGATTGTTTTTGGAGACCTCCTTGGCCCATCACTGTACTGGGTGATGCCTGTAAACGCCATTCTCAGCATCATCCAAGTGGGCAATGTCCATCAGCAGCCACAGGGTTTGATCCTGGCACAGCCACAGCAGTTAGGGGATTAAATTCACCAGCTCAATCACGCAGTTTGCACATCCCTCTGAGGCAGATTGGTGTCCAAAGGACTCAAGAGGCTACAAAACATTTCTTAAAAACACATTTTTCTCTGCTAACAGTGGCAGTGATGGCTCCCTCATGTGTGCCAGGAGCTCCAGTCCATGGGGGGGAAAGAAAGAAACAGCCTAAAAATAGAGCAGCTTCGAAGTAATTCATAAATAATAAACCAGCTTCCTGAAAGGGATATGAAAATCCAGAAACTCCCTGAAGCCCTGGGAGCTGCTGTCAATTTTAGATGGAGCCACAGCAGCAGTATGAGATATTTCTTGGTCTTAAATTCTCTGAATGAGAATTGACAAAGAAAATACTGTTTCCCCCTCTTTTTTTGTAAAGAAATTGTGAAAACTTAAAATATTTTCTCAAAAAATTTGCAAGTTCTGCTGGCAGAGGGTGCATTTTACTTTTTTACTCCTTGAGCTTTGCAGTCTCCAGATAAGGCACGACTGAGACATGGGCATGCCTCTGGAGTGACAGGTATTTGCATGTCCCTCTCTCTCTGCCATCCCAAAACCACCCAGTGTTGAGAGGGTGGGGACTGGTTTGGGCTCAGCGTACCTGTCTCCATTTCCAGAAGCTCCCTGCCACTTTGTGCTGGTGTTGGCCAAGGCCCTTCTGCAATCCCTCCTCCCCTGCCATCCTGGGGGAGCCTTGTGCTGCTTCTGGTTCACCTTAAAGCCAAGGCAGAGTTGAGGCAGGGATGGAGGTTTATCCTAAACACAGCCCCATCCCACCACCACCTCCTCCGTCTTTAATGCCCAATTTTGGCTGGGCTCAGCTGGCCTTGTGTCACAAATACTGTGTGGTGAGAGCCCCATTGCCCTCCTGGGGGGCAGAACCCAGGGCTGGGGGGCAGCATCCAGTGCTGGGTGACACAAGGAGTGGTTGGAGCTGTCCCCATCCCGTGCCCAAGCTCCCCACTGGCAAGTGAGGGCTCTGTGGGAGTTGGCCGTGGGACAAGTCGTTTAACTAAACCTATCGCCTGTTCAGGCTAATCACTTCCTAATGCCTCTATAATCCCATTTAAAGCAGCTGGCTGTCTAGAAAGTTACTGGCTCCCAGGGGAAGGTTAGAATGACCCGTCTGGCTACACAAAAAGTTCCCCCAACTGCAAGGTCTTGTTCAATATGTGCTTCAAGATGAATATAAACACAGAATATTTTGTTGAGCCTGTGCACAGATGTTGCTGTGGGTTTACACATGGCGTCCCTGTAGTGGAACAACAAGGCTTAGGTAGCGTTCAGGACTTCTTTCTGCTTTACTTTTACTTTTCCTTTTTTGGGGAGAAAGATCTGTTAAGGCACAGAGAAATACTTATTCTGGACTGGCATGCCTGTGGCAGGGAGACAGTTCTGTAATTCATTTTGATCTTTTTCTTCCTTTTTGTTAAGAGGAAAAAACAACCTGATTATGGGGAGTCTGTGCCACTGTTTTCCTTTGTACCCAAGAAGAGATTTTTTTCCCCTCTGGTTTGCTCACAGCCAGGAGATTTACAGCCCCAGAGCTTGGGAAGGAGGTGGCTATGTTTGCTGGCACCAGCAGATACCAGGCAGCTGGTCTGTGGCTTTGCAGCTCCTCTCACTCCCCTACTCCTCCTGCAGCTGTGTTTGTTTCTTGCTCCCCCATGTCCTTACTTTACTTTCCCCCCCTGGATCCCAGGCGTTATGCTTGGCAGAGCCCGGCCAGGCCGTGGCCAAGGAAAAGCCATTAGCTCTTGGCACAGCCCACTTCCCTGGGGCCACGCAGGGGAGAGTGGACGGAGCTGAAACACAGCCTGGAGCCTTGCTGGATGGAGGAAGGGCCCTTTGGGCCCACTGCTCAAACAAGTGGTTAGTGGTTAACCTTTCCTACAAGGTTAGCTTTTCTTCCAGAAAAGCTGGAAGTTCTTTTCCACCCAGAACTGGTGTAAAGCTCTGAGCACACTGCAGGAGCCAGATATTCTGTGCCACTCTCTGTGCGACTCTCTGCACCCCCCACATGCCTCCCAAACCCCAGACATGAGCCACTGTAGCCCAGCCCTGTTTGGCTCTCTGTAAGCTGTGGAGAAGTAGGGATTTACCCATGTTCACTGCAAAGCATCACCCAAGTGGAGCATCTGGGACATGCTTGGGACAAGAAGGGGGTGTTGCTGCAGATGAATTAAATCTGCCAGGGAGGCAGTGTGATCAAAACTAGAATTGGCTGCATGGAATTCATTATGTGGTGTCTTTTATAGCTCTCAGTTATCCCTGTCTTTTAAAGACACTGTCAGTGGGCTGATCTGGCTCCTGTTCAGCCTCCTTCTATTGCCACCCAGTCTCCATTCCTGCCTCACTGAAAGTCTTCCCAACAAAAAAAGCATTAAATATGGCAATGACTTGGTCCTTGTTGCCCTGGGGGTGTTCCCTGTATAGGGCTCAGGCTGTTCCTCGCATGCGTTGTCTTGCCTGGAATAATTGGAGATGATGTCTGGTACTTGGAACAGAGCACCTGGCATGTCACAGACAGGCAGAGGGGGCCGGGGGGAGCAAGTGGATGACACGCTGTCCCTTGATTCAGAGATTCTCTCTGACTATTTTTATCATCTCCTTTTTCAGAGGTGAGTGTTCTGGGACACGGTGGAGGTGGGAGCTCTCCTAGCAATCCAGTGTCTTCTCCTGAAACCCCCAGGCGTGCTTCCTTCCCATTCCTCTGCAGAAAGCTCTAGAGAAAGCACAGCACCATGTACACCTTCCTGCCAGAGAGCTTCACACCAGTGAAGCAGAAGCCCTCCAAGGAGCTGAGGCCCATGCTGGGCGCCATCTTGCTGGGCCTCATCCTGTTCATTGCTGCCGTGGTGGCCTGGTGCTACTACACGGTGTCCCTGAGGAAGGCGGAGCGGCTCAAGACGGAGCTGATGGACCTGCGGGCGGACGGCTTCGTCATCCGCAACCAGCACGGGGAGGTGGTGTTCCGGCTGGCCTTCCGCTCGGGCAGCCGGACCTGGAGTCGTGCTCCAAGGAGGGCGAGATCCTGAGCTGCTCGCGCTCCAGCCGGGGGCCGCTCAACTTCTTCATCCAGACGGTGAAGCCCAAGGACACGGTGATGTGCTACCGCGTGCGCTGGGAGGAGCTGGCGGCCGGCCCGGCCGTGGAGCACACCATGTTCTGGGAGGACGCCCACTGGTACGGGGGCTCGGAGATGAGCACCCAGCACTGGCCCATCCGCCTGGCCGGCTACCAGGAGCCCGTGCCCTACGTGACCAGCGACGTCTACTCCTTCCGCGACAGCTTTGGCGGCATCCTCGAGCGCTACTGGCTCTCCTCCAAGGCGGCGGCCATCAAGATCAACGACTCCGTGCCCTTCCACCTGGGCTTCAACGCCACCGAGCGCACCCTCTTCTTCCAGGCGCGCTACAAGGACTCGCCCTACAAGCCCCCCCCGGGCCAGCAGCCCTTCCCTGAGCTCAGCTACCGCGTCTGCGTGGGCTCCGACGTCACCTCCATCCACAAGTACATGGTGCGCAGGTACTTCAACAAGCCCTCCAAGATCCCTGCTGAGAACGCCTTCCGGTACCCCATATGGTCCACGTGGGCCCTCTACAAGAATGATATTGACCAGGATAAACTCTTGCGGTTTGCTGAAAAGATCAAGAAATACCATTTTAACTGCAGTCACATTGAGATTGATGACATGTACACCCAAGCCTACGGGGACTTTGACTTTGACCCTGTCAAGTTCCCCAATGTAACAGAGATGTTTGCAAAGCTGAGGGAAGATGGATTTAAGGTCACTCTGTGGATTCACCCTTTCGTAAACTACAATTCCTCTAATTTTGGTGTAGGGATTGAGCGTCAGCTGTTCATCAAGGAGCCATCGGGGCGGCTGCCAGCCATGGTGGAGTGGTGGAATGGCATCGGGGCCATCCTGGACTTCACCAACCCAGCAGCCCGCGACTGGTTCCAGAGCCACCTGCGCCAGCTCCAGCACAAGTACGGCATCTCGTCCTTCAAGTTTGACGCGGGCGAGACCAGCTACCTGCCCAAGCAGTTCAGCACCTTCCGCCCACTGTCGGACCCCAGCATCTGGTCCCGGCGCTACACGGAGATGGCCATCCCCTTCTACGAGCTGGCCGAGGTGCGGGTGGGCTACCAGTCACAGAACATCTCCTGCTTCTTCCGCATCATTGACCGCGACTCCGTCTGGGGCTACGAGCTCGGCCTCAAGTCCCTCATCCCCACTGTCCTCACCATCAGCATGCTGGGGTACCCCTTCATATCTGCTGACATGATAGGGGGCAATTTTTTCCCCAATAAAACCAATGGAGCGGTGGAGATCCCTGACCGGGAGCTGTACGTGCGCTGGCTGGAGCTGTCTGCCTTCATGCCCTCCATGCAGTTCTCCATCCCGCCCTGGCTCTACGACAAGGAGGTGGTGGAGATTGCGCAGAAGTTCATGGAGCTCCACGAGTCGCTGGTGGCCCCGCTGCTGCTGGAGCTGGCCGGGGAGGTCACCGACACGGGCGACCCCATCATCCGTCCCATCTGGTGGATCTCGCCCCGCGACGAGGCCACTCACCGGATCGACTCCCAGTTCCTCATTGGGGACACCCTCATGGTGGCTCCTGTGCTGGAGATGGGCAAGCAGGAGCGGGATGTCTACCTGCCAGCGGGCAAGTGGCGCAGCTACAAGGGGGAGCTGTTTGAGAAGACCCCAGTGCTGCTCACCGACTATCCCGTTGACTTGGACGAAGTTGCCTATTTCCTCTGGGTTTCCTAACAGGCTTCTTCATCAGCTTTGGAATAACCATGCCTTACCTAGGACTTTCTAACAAATAATAACTCTAATTGCACATTTCATTTGAGACTGGGGTGGAGGAAGGGAAATAAATAGACTTCGCTGTTCTTGGGGATAATTTTTTTTTTTCTTAGGGGATTGATCTTGATTTTTTAAAATTTGGGTCTGGTGGTAGGCTCTGATTGAATTACAGTAGGCAGCAATTTATCTGTAT
>NC_079362.1:68478426-68566822 GCF_029582105.1 Oenanthe melanoleuca | reverse complement strand
AAGTTTCCCATTATACCTTTCAAAATGTTGTTAAAATAAATTATGACAACCACAGAGTGATTCATAGATACAATAAGAAAAGGGGGACAGGAGTCTGGATAAATCTAAGATGCAGAGTGTCTGTACGTTTATAAGCAAAATGTCTTGTAGTAGAAATAAAGATAGACAAGTAATATCTGCACTTGATTCCCAGAAGGCCCATTAATAACCAGGCAACAATGGCAATTGGTCCCCATTTCCTCACATATGAGATTAGTTTATCTGCCCACGTCAGAAGAATGCACATTTGGAGACACCACCCCAGTGTAACCTGGTAGCTACTACCCACTGGAACATATAGAGATGCTTCTCCAACAACTCCATGACCCCAGTTAATACTGACACTCCAGACCCTCCCATGCTGCTGGAAGCAACCCAACCTCTTCTAGGAAGTCACTGGGAGCAGTCTGCAGTGATGGGGACAAGGCAGGCCATCTTGCAGACCCTCTAAGTTACACTAACACGTGAAACAAGAAGTCCACACTGATGGGGGACAACCAACAGTGTTCCTTTGCAGCTAGTATGGTGAGATTAAGAGCAAAATTAGTAGAAGACATGTTTCATAACCATTTTTTTTAATATGGGCTCTGGTATGGCAGAATTCAGTCTTTATGAAAATCTGTGGTTTTCTTCCAACAAGAATTCTAATGACTCTTGGTTATTATCTTCACTGAAGCAGAAACAAATGTTTTCTACTGTCTCATGACAGTTCTCCAACTCCCTAATTTGTCTCCTTGTAGGAGGACTATGAAAACAATGCTAGAGAAGATATAGAAAACAGCACCTTAAATTTAAAAGACCCAGAGTCAGTAGTTCCAAGGTTAGTGGAAGGGTCACAAACAAACAGTTGAATGAAAAGATTAATTTTCTCTTATTTCCAGGAATTCAAGAGTTTACCCTTTCCTATTGCTGTCCCCAAAGTGGATATTAACGAGCAGTGCTGAGCAGCAAATATTTCTGATTGCTTTATTTTCTGCCCTGTATCATTGCAAGCTTTTTTTTTTTTTTTTTTTTTTTTTTTTTGGTAAAATGTAGAAGGTTATAACTGCCACTGAAGAATACACAGGTAAACACCAAATATCAAGTCTTCTAATTACTCCCTTCCTCTTTCCCTGCTAGTATGTCTGCACCTTGCTTCCACCATCCTAATGACATGGAGGATACAGATAAACTCTCTTAAAGGTTATTTGTAACAAATACCCTGTGAACAGTCTAAAAACGAGGTCAGGAATCTACTTAAAAAACAGAAAGCAGAGCTGGACATAAGCACAAGATGAACATCTCTATACAGTCAATATTTAAAAGATATGTTCTCATTAAACATCTTTTGCGTTATTTCCATTAGGATGCCTGTTTAAACCAATACAGTATTGCAGGATCACGGAAACCAGCTATCTTGACCCTTACACCAAGAAAAGAGAGAAATTCTGAAACCTAAAACTGTACTAAAAACATTTACTAAAAAGAAGAAAAAAAAATTCCGACTTTGAACCTGATAAAATATTGTCTGTAGCCTAATAAAGCAAGCTAGTAGTTGGACAATTTGATATATTCTGTCACTCTTAATTAGGAATGTTTAACAAGAGATGAAAATTAAAAGTCTTACAAGTTTCGACATAAGCAAGAGAATTAAGAGAAGCTATCAAACATATTAGTGCCTGCCCTACTAAACAGGCCATGGCAGATGGAGAGGCTGAAGAAAAAGCAAAGATGGCCAGAGATTCTGCATGGAGCAGTGCTGTCAGCTCTCCCTCCTGTGGTGTCCATGTCCGCAGCGCTCCCTGGATGCAGGGCATTCCAGAACACACTTGCCAGGGCTTTAAGAAATGAGTCTTTTATCTGTGATAAAATACTCTCTTGGTGTAACATGAACTAGCTGTGTGATGAAATGATGCCTTGCTGTGCTCATATGCTCTAGCTCAGCTCTGCTGACAGCAGGTACCAGTTGTGAGTGCAGAAAACTGAGATCCACCTGCAGAAATGAGGAGCCTAAAGCTCAACTTATCACTACACAACAGTCATACACAGAACAGCAACTGAGTGATTATTCATCCATCATCTGCAGTGTGTAAATGACTAATTAGCAGCTCCCCAGCAATATTCTGCAAAGAAGATTTGGTTTACTACAACCAGACAGCACAATCAGCTCCCGGTGCTTAAACTCACTTGAACCTAACAAGTTTCTTCTGTGTAATTTGCTGGCTAGGACATTTCTAAAGATCACCACCTCTGCCACACAAATCACCTCTGCAGGCAAAGGTCAGCCACATGTCCTAGGATAGATACTACTACTCTGAAGTAATTTATTTTATACAGCTGTTAGGTTAAAACCTCTCTACAAGATTCCGTAAAGCCAGAGCAGATTGTCTTTGGAGTTAGTTTCTTCAGTAGTTAGTGTTGCCTCACATGTCACAAAACACTGGGATACTTTATGCCTGCAATGCTCTTGTCCTCCTTTTCCTCCAAGGCTCCAGCAATTCTCCCATCTCCAGACTGGCCATCATGCTGCATCATAACACCACTAGCTTCCAGCTAATCAGCAAAAATAAAGTGAGCGTTTTATAAGCCCATTATTCAAGTTCTTCCTGAATTATCTCTGAGCCTGACCTTTTAAAAGTCAATGTAAAATAGTTGCAGATTACATGGTTGCAAGCAGACTCCAGCAGATAACTCTGAACAGCTAAAATCATGTAACTGAGCCTCTGGAAAGCTTTAGGGACATAATAATACCCTGGCCACAATGACAGACAACAGACACCTAGTTATCTCAACTGAAGCAGTTACCAGAAGTTTACAGAGAACAAATGAAAAAAAAAAATTTCTTTCAAACTTACAGTATTTTTAATTGGATTCCCAGGTTTAAGGTAGAGAACAAGAAATGCAGGGAAAAGAAATGGAAATGCTAGAGATTAACTAATTTTAGAACCAACCATATGCTGTTTGCTTGCAGCTGGTGAGTGACCTTTGCATTATTCTCAGCTAGCAGGAAATTCCAATCTACATTAATAAGCAGAATACTGTTCACTTTTCCAACAGTGTTTGCTTTAAAGGCTTTCTTGCACATACAGACTTCAGTTGTTTTCTATGCACTTCTTCACACTGTCTGCTCATCTCAGTGCAGCTGAATCAGTGAAGTGGTTTGCAACAATGGTAACCACTATGTGGCTGTTCTCTCAGATGAAACATTCTACTTAGAAAGTTTTAAATGGGAATGGAGAAGGAGGGATCCTCACCCTTCACAGCTATTCTGCAACAGGCATTTCCAGATGGTCACGGCTACGAGACAGTCACTTTTAATCAGGGATTCACCCCCAATTTTCTGAGATTATTTTAGCAATGAAGTATTTAATGTATTATTAGATGAAGACAAATGGGGTGCCATTTGTTACAGTTCTCATTAAACTTGATAATAGCTGTATACAAACGTGACTGGATTTCCAGATTTTGACTGCAACTTCCAAAAAAATGTTTCCAGCTACAACCAAGCATTTAAAAAGGAAGCCTCAGCATAGTCACAAATCCCTGTCTTTAAAATATAATTGGAAGGAGGTCCTACATTAATTTTATAGAAATATTCTTCTGGTTGTTTTGTGTACTACAAAAAGCCTGTCTGTGTGAGGTACCAAAGTGTTCTCCACTTGCGTAGAGAAGTCCAATTCCATCTAACTAGAAGTGATTGCAATGATCTTGCCCACACAGTGCCTTCTCCCCACTTAGCCCCTACACCCAAGGTGTGCTGCTCTCTCCAAGAGTGGCTGCATTTCTGCAGCAGGGAAAGCAGGTGACATTGTAAGAAGTGCTGAATGAGTTCTGTGGGTACTTAACTACAAAGAAAAAAGTGGAATTTAGCAGAGTATCCAGTAATTTGATGGCTTTCCAGCAGATAGCAAGGGAATATCATTTGGATGCAGGAAAGCCAGTCCAAGTCACATTAAAGTAGTTCTGTTTGACAATGGGTCCAGGCCCATGTTTTGGTTATGTGCACACTCTTCATCTCATGTGGGAACATCAAGAACATCTTTCAAACCTTGGCTATCCCTCCTTCAAGAACAGGCTGTTGGCTGGTCCTCTCTGTCCTGCTGCTCCTCTGTCAGCTGCTGACTCCCAGTGAGAGAGCATCCTTTCCCTCCTTTTACTGCCTAAGAAGGATCACCAGCTGGCTCAGGTTTGCAGAGACCTCATTAAGGCACCTAGTTCAATTTCCCCTGCTAAAAGAAGGCTACCTAGAGCTGGATGCCCAGGACAATGATGGGATGGCTTTTGAATATCCTCAGGCATGGAGACTTCACCTGCATGGATAATCTGTGACCATGCTTCACCAGAAAAGAGAACGTTTCTGTTTCCACCCCATTACCTCTATTCATCTCCCAGGGCAAACTGAAGCAGGCAAGCAAGTGGTTGTTCTGCTTCCCTAAAATGTGGAAACCTTCCTTAAAGAGGTCACCAGTGAAGACTCCTGCAGCAGTGTTGAGTACAGGAGCTCTGGCTTATGCTACATCTGAGGCATTCAAGTCCCATAAGTATACACTCTTCCTTCTTTCTAGTAAGAAGACATTGAACCAGCTAGGGAAAACAGCCAATTAAACATTTCCCTGCAGGTCATAACTATAGCTAGAAATTCTTAATTAACAAGTTAAAACTCATTTACAAGAGGCTTATTAACATTTAGGACTAGTATACTCAGTTTGCCAACCAGAAAATAGCCTGTAACACCATATGGGAGTCACCAGATTCTCCTTTTGTATTTGTCTCAGTTTGTATACAGCAAGTTTCAGAAGGAAGCATCTAACCTGCTGAAGGTTCTGAGGCTTTAAAAAAATAAATTAAAAGAGCTTTAAAAGATGTTGTTTATAATTGGTTTTGGGAACTACCACAAGGTATTTACTGTCAAAGACAGTGATTTGAAGGTTTTGACTCATTTAAGGATTAGTAGCTTTATCTGATCATCAAAATGAAAAAGCAACTGGATTAAAAAAATGGACTCGTCAATTTGTCAATTAATTTCTTGAGATTAACTCAGATGCCTTAATGTTGAAAGGCAGTGATGAAGCACAGTGCAGCTTTTCACCTTAGTGTCCTCTGATTTAAATTGTAGATTTTATGAGCTGTCGCTTATGTAAGCCAACACAAAAAGAAAGAGCAGGACATAACTCAGTCCCTAAAGGAAAGACGACCACATCTTCTGGAAAAGCAAATTTTTCACGTGAAAGCAATGAAGCCCTGACCCCTTTGCTTCCACAGTGCTGTCCTCTGTCTGCAGACAGACAGGACTTTCATGGCCTCTTCAGCTCTGCCCACCAGCAAGCACAGTAAGAACAGATATTCTGGGTACTTCTGTTAGAGTGGAGAAAAGAATTGTGTACAGTAAAAATTAACAACACCAGCTCTGCTTTACTCTGCTGATTTTGGAACAGTCTGAATAGCAGCTATCAGTTATTGGAAAAGACAGATCAGAAAAAGGTTGGAGAACAAGACAATGCAAATTGTGTCTTGTTCACAACCCAAACAACATGGCTTCAAAGATACAATGCTCCTTCTATCCAGGAATAAAGCCAACTAGAAGATCCAAGTCAGATGTCTTATTTTCTATAGACACTGACTAAATGGGGCTCCAGCATACTAAAAAGCAAGATCACTTCAGCAGGGATTGTGACGTATTTTAATTCCAGCATGACCCATGGCAGACAATGAAATGTCTCTCCCCTATTCTTTAGTTCCAGCTTTAAGATGTCAGATGCATAAATATGTTTCTTGAGCTTTATACAAACTCCAAAACTCTCCATAACTCGCCCACAGAAAGCCTGTGTCCGAATCATCTAGTGCCTTTTTTTTCAAAGTCAGACAGGTGTGCAATATTGTAGAAAGGGGAGAAATAGGCTTCAGAGAGAATGAACACGCTCTGCTGGCCTGAAGTGCTGCACCTCCTCAGAAAATGCTGCTTCATTCTGGCTCTGCACAGTCAGTGAAAAGGACCCCAGGAGGATGAAGGTTCACTGATTACAAGGACTTAGATTTCATAGCTCCAACTGACCAGAATGAGATGAGCTTCCCCTGCACTGCAGTGTTAGCGGGTAGCTCTGAAATTAAAGATAATGGGATAAAAGCCACATCCACCAAAACTCTTCCTTGCCTGTTTGAATGAAACAAGCAATTAGTGGTTAGCACAACCACCCCCAGAACTGCAGGCTGGTGACAGAAATAGGAGAGGTGCCCTGGGCTGTGCAGAGGGAACAGCTTGTCTCCACAGGGAGAAGCAGAGCGCAGTGAACTGCCTTCCCTGAGGAGGCTGAGCCAGCGAAGCTCAGTGTGCCAGGGCTCAATCTGTAAGTGCTGTGTGGTGGACTGACCCTTTTTAGTCCACGGCATCACCCTCTCTGCTGACTGTCGGCATCTGTGCCACCCCGATCTGGCTACTGTTTTTAGAGTCTCTCCACAGGCTGGAATGTTTAGGACTCCCTTGTCATCCACCATACGAGAACATGTTTGCACCAAGTTCCCAGGGCGTGAAACATGCTGAGATCATTACCCAGCCCTGCTGTGAGAGGCAGATGGTTTGCACTGAATCTGGCTGGTAGGCTGCTAGTCACACCCATCCCTGCCCATGCCAGTTGAGGGGCCTGAGGGGACTGCTCACAAAGCCAGGCTGCCACGGCACTGCTCTCCTGTGGAACGTACATACACAAGCAAGGACAGGTGACAGATTCGTGTGCATGGGCACAGTCACTGACCTTTGTTACAGAACATCAGAGCTGCAGAGACAAATTAATTTTTGATTTAGATTTTGAAATTAATTCATACAAGGAAAAGAAGGAACTCTGCTAATGACAATGGAGCACAGCAGGACCTGAGTGGCTGTATTCTGTTATGATGTGGTAGCAACTGACTCATTTAAAGGGTCTGAAACACTAGAGCAGGTTTATCCAAGGCTGTTCCTCTCCTAAACACATCTCCCACTCCATCCAAGTCTGTGTGAGAGAGGGAAGAGCCAGCATTATTGTAACTGAGTAGTTAATTCTGGTGCTTAGATTTTTTTTTTAACTCACCTTCTAACTGAAAGAAATCACAACCTGTAATTAAAAAAAGAGACAAACCAACCCCCAAAAAGACACACTAGAAGAACCTCAACAACCATTATACAGAGGAACATTGGGCTACTGGGGACAATAGGAGATGCATCAGAGTCAGAGACAAAGAAACTGAAGCACAGGGTGGAAGGGATAAGCTTGCAGTCTCAAGAATAAAATGAAAGTTATCAACACATGATGGTCTCACATGAGCCTTTTCTGAACCATTTCATACTATTCTAAATCCAAGTGCTGTGCTACCCTGTGACCAAAGTTCACCCTTTGTTAACATGCTTTGTGCCTTGCAAGTTGTTATCTGGGGGTTTGATGGCACCAGTCCACAGCCCAATTTCTTCTCCAAACATCTACCTCTCCTGATTTTCTTCTAAAATGTAACAGGCTGTTGCCTGACTAGGAAAACTAAAGAAACTTGATTACATTAAGACTTGTTTACTTGCCCTTCAATACGCTTCCTAGAACATGAAAGTGGGGAAGAAGAAAACATTGCTCAGACCTGGACTGCACTGTTCAGTTTGCAAGCAGATGCCATACAAACCCAAGCCTGCTCGAATTCTGCTCATCCTTCCCACAGTGGGGCACTCCTTCAGGTCTTTTCTACTCTAACACTATGGTTTTTCGTGAACCCTGAAATATGACATCCTAATTATCTTTCAAAAGAGCTCTAAAATTCACTTGTGTTCGACAACAAAAATGTACCCCAAGAGGAAATGGACAGATTCACTGTCACATAAGCCTCCTGCTCCTCTGCGACCAAACTGTGCCATGGAGGGAGGATCTACACTTCAATCATTATCTCATGACACACTTCTATGTTTCCACATGCTGCTGAAAATATGTTGTCTGTGTGCCACAGAGGTGCTTCAAAGTAGTACTCACCCCACAGCTAGGTGGGGCAAATCACTGGCATTCTGGGCATTCACCTGCATTTCAATCAAGATGAGGGAAGAGTGTAAGAGTATTTACCTCTAGAAATCTGAACAATCCTGAACAATAGAAACATGGTGGGCTTTTGTGCACATGCGTCAAAAACTGGAAGACATTAGTGAGAAGTTTCCCTGGGCTACCTTTTCTCTCTCCTTCCCCACCATGCATACGTCAGACATAGCCTTTGTATTAATTCACCTGAAGTGATTAAAATGCAGGTTTTTAAATTCTAATTAGACTCATTAGATACAGATGTGCTTCTTTCAAGCCAAATCATGCATTTACAAGGGTCAGCCAACCAGTCCTTCACAGAAGGTAAAGCATGGCTCTACATTTGGAAATCAGTTCTAAAAATATTATTGCAGAATCCACAAGTCTTAATATCCTACATCAAACACACTCCACTAAAGTCATCTAGGAATGTCTTCCTGGTGAGCAGTGTGCAATGTAACCCTGTGACAGAAACCTTTCCCACACCCAGAATTGAACTGTTGAGTGCTTTAAAGACTCACAGCCATATTGTGGCAAACAGGGAATTAGCAGTGTCAAGGACTGCATGATTTGACCTGCACCAATTCAACTACAAGTGATGCTACACGAAGCATGAAGGATGATGACCATCCAGGCCTGGACTGAGCTGCTCTTATAAAAAGAACATATTCCCATCACGGCAGGTGAGCGTTAACACAGTCAAAAACTGGAAGAACACCACCACCATGAGTCAGGACCATTCTCTACCTGAAGTTTTGGAAAGCCAAACTCATTATTTGTAGTTTGGAATTCCAGCTCTTCATGCCCAGTTCTTTTCCTTGTTTGCTCTGTACTACCCACCCAAAGCTTTTAATTCTTACAGAGAAAACCCAGGAAGGCTTCACTTCTTCAGATCAACCAGCCTGTGAATCATGGACGTCTTACTGGCAAAAATTTGCTGACTTCACAAGGGGCAGAGAGGCTCCTTGGAAAAACATGTCTGCCCTATGCACAATTGTGACTCTTTCCCCCCAGTTTCACATAGGGCACTATACTGTGTCTATGGTGATGCTAGGAGAAGGATTTTCAGGACCCAGGTTCCACCCAAAATCCAGCCTATCCTACCAGGACTGCAGCAAGCCAGGACTGAATAACTTTATGGCTCAAGATTAGGATCAAAGCTATTGAATGAAGACACTACAGTACAATGTAGACATTCCGACAACAACACAATGATTGTCAGTCCATGGGCAGCTAATTCTAGAAGGGGAATTTATTCTCCTTATTGTAGTGATTCCATGAACAGATATTATTTTTTGGTGAGAGAAAACACAGCCATGTTGGAACAGTTGAGTCTAGCAAAGAGCTTTATGAAACAGCAAGTATTGCAAATACACATTTATTAATGAGCACAACAGAGACTCAATCAAGAGAACATGCTGAAACAGAATGCTCCATGAAGTTTGACAGCACAATAGAGTGGAGACTAAGCTGTGCTGTACTGATCAGAAGAGCATGAAGGCACAAGGCTTTACCAGGGTAGAATAACCTGTTACACAGAAAAGGCAAGGGAAAGCACATCTCTGCTCCCTCTAGTACATTCTTTGCAGCACTGGTTTTCATTGCTTTGTATTGCAAGGTAAAGATAGAAGGATGAGTTTAAGTGATTTACACCCCTATTAACATCAGTGACTTAAAAATAAAATCAGCAAGCATGGAACATAAATTTAAGTAATTAACTTTCCATTTATGTATAAGTTTTTATTCTGACGACTGGTCTTTCTTCATTTTTCTGACAAGGTTAAGTTCTACTTTGCCACTAAATCTAGACTCGTAGTTACAATTTTTGCTGCTGGTATCAGTATGCAAAGAAAAGTAATCATCCATTGTTATGTTTATCCAGACTCTGGTGTCACAATAACATTAAACTTATATCCCGCCCCCTCAATTCCTACTCTGCCATTGAAACTATGGAATAGAAATTGGAGGCATAGTGCACAAACACAGCTTTTAAAAAGCAATGAGAAGCCTTAAAAAACCCCAAGCCTTAAAAATCCTGCACATTTAAGATTATAAATTCATTTTGAAGCAATGTGTTGTAAAATTGGTCAAATTTCTGACCACAAATGAACAAGATGTCAGAACAAAGTGGTCTCTGCCTCAGGTTGATCTAAAAAAAAAAACAAACAAACAAAAAAAAAACCCCAAAAAAACCCAAAAAACTTTCTTTCCTTTTTCTCTCCATTTTCCAATTGTGAAATTATTATTATTAAACTGAAACTCTTTCTAATGCCCCTAAGGTGAATTACCCAAAAAGCTGGGGTTTTGCATGTCAAAACTAGGCACAAGATACTAAGCTAGGAACTTGTCCAGTTTGCTAATTGGACCATGAATTCCAATCTAGGGTTCTCTGAATGTTTTTTTTATCGAATAGAAAGTTTCTTTCACACAGGTTGAAATATTTGTCTCAAATCTTAAAAATAGATGATCACATGTTTAAAATTGAATTCAATTATGTTAGCTAGCGAATTGCCTGGCAAGTTCCATGTGATCATCTGTTACCTGACAGACACCACTGGGTAGAGACTGCAGCAATTAGCAACAGTATCATAACCTAAATTTCAAATTCAAGCACCTCTCTCTATCTCTTCTTTCTTAAAAAGTGTGTGAAGTAACCACTACATTCCCTAATTTTGTAGCAGTATCCCCAGAAACCTTCTCTGCACTTTGATATGAAAGTGTTTCTCTGCTCAACTGTCTTTCACACAAGAACTCCAGAACTGGCCGCTTTAAAGAAAAAGAAAAGTTGGAAACTGTCAAGAGGACAGGCTAACAACTAATCAGACAGCTTTGAAGCCGCTTTCTTTGTTTCCAGGGAACAGAAGTGTGTATTGTTCACAATGGTACAGGACACCTCTATATACACTTAAGCAGATCCTGCTCTTCTCCAGAAGCAGAATACTGTTTATTCAAAGAAGAGGTAAAAACAATTTGCCGTCTTGATTGATTGTATGAAAAAAACACTTTCTGCTTTTGAATTCTGTTCTGCTGACAACCAGGTGTTTAGAAATGCACAGCAGAACAAGCAAATGTCAGAAAACCAGAGTCTTTAACACTTTAAGTGATTAAATGACTGACTTACCTCCCCATGAATGTTGACAAGAATTTCTCAAAGTGTCATTTAAAATAAGGTAGCCAAAAAAGCCAGAAGTTTTTCATATTTTTTATGGTGCAATTGCTTTTGGCTTCTAACAGGTTGATTTCCATACCTGTACTGTGAAGGGGCCAGCCTGGACTGTGCAAACCAGCTTACAGGGACAGAAAAATCAGAGGGGTCTAGCAGAACATAGAGGCCTCTCTCGCAGAAAATTCTGAAAAGGGAGGTAAATTTATGCTGAATTGTTTAGAAAAACAAGTTTGTTGCTGAGAGGACCACACAAAGTGTTGTATTTAATACTCCCAAAAATGCTCACTTCATTTCATTAGATTTTAGTGGCAGATTTGTGTCTACCAAGGTTTCAGAAACTCTGACCTTGGAAAAGATTTGACTTTCAAGGGCTGTGGCTTTCTATCAGAAGCCTTGTTAGACATCAATGGCCTCTGGCACTTCTTTATCAGTGCTACTGCTGCCTAATTACAGCCTAATTGCTGTTTCCCATCCCACCGAACACCCAACAAGCCTGTGGCTCCCTCTTCTGTGTATGTCTGATGGATGGGTTGCTGATTTGCTGTTCTCCAGTGTCTCTTTCCCTCTGCTCTGCTACACAGCCTGTGTCACATCTCAGGTAGTCCCCTGACCTGTGTGCTGTCATCAGGTACACCCTGTCACACAAAAACACCCTCAAAAGCCTCTGCTGGGAAACTGCAATTTTTTTTTTAGCTGCTTCACCTCCAGACTCTTGCAGACGCACACAAAGCCTGGTGGCTTTCATACCAAGGACAGAAGCTGGTAATTGCACACAAGCACATCTGGATTTATCCCAGTATTTAAAGTAAGATCTGACCCCATGGCAACCCGAAGTAATGTGGGGGAACAACAGCAAAAGGGCTGGCAACAAGAAAGCAGCTTAAGATAGGCATCTTTGGTGATACCTTTGAAAGCAAACTAGCTGATCTGCAGAACCATCATGCAAAATATTGGCAGCTTAATCAATCTTAATCTCAACCAAACTCACTCCCAGGGCAGGAAAACCTCAACTCTCTGCTAAGCACAGTTACATGGATGTCCAGGAACAAAAAGGCTGCGTCACAGACTCTAGCCTTACAGAGTGGCCTGGAAATGACACGGCATGTTCAGTCCTTTGGGGCTACTTGTCCCGAGAAACAAAACCCTGCATTGCAGCTCTAAGCCAGCACTAAGGCACATCCATACCTCAATGAATTGGCACCAACTTTTTAGATACTTTTTTTCCATATAATATGCTGACACAGCAATAGTCTACCAGAGACCTGTGCTTTAGCTCACATATTTACATTTTTTGATATTACTGCCCTGAAACAAATACTTCTTAGAAAAAAATGTGTGTATTTTCTCCTGTGAACCCAATCTTCCACAATCATCTGGCAAAATCTTAAATCACTGTTTGCCCTCCCATTGACTTACTTATTTTATAGACATAGTCAAGGCATATAAGTAATTTAAAACTCTGATCTGATAGCTTTCATGGGGCATTGCTGAGCTCTTCTGTCATTTTCAGCATTCTTTAGAGAGCAACAAACCATACCTGCATAGAGGTCATAGAAAACACCAAAATGATCTGAAAAATGAGTAAATTTTACTGAGTAAAATTATTTCAAGAAAAAACAGGACAAATACCAGAGACCAATCCACACAGCTTGCTCACTTGCTCTACAGCTGCAGGATGCAAAAACTCCTTCTCCCCAAAAATCTTTCAGACAGTTCTTAAAGAGGAAACACTGCAACATATCTGGCAATCCTGCTAATCTGCAAAAGTTCTACAGATTTCCCCTGGTAATCACTGTCTTGAAAAAATAAGAAAGATGCACAGCTCTATACAATATTCAGTAGCACCTAGAATTTTCTTGGAAATCTAGCTACATTTAGTTCAGCAAGTAACTGTAAAGGGAAATCACATTTCTCCCCTATTTCTTAAGCAAAGCCACTTGTACACAAGCTTCCAAGATGCAACCTCAGTAGTTACCTATAAAACACATCCTTTAGGACACATAAAACTGCAGTCAAATAAGTGAACATCAAATAATCTTCCTTCTGGCTCTCTCTCCACAAGTAACCTGTCTGGAAGCAGCTGGAATTTGTTAGTAAATGAAGACACAAGTCCAAGAGGCCACAGAGGCAAAACAACCTCTTTGTGACCAGCACGCAGCTCTTGCATAGCTTAGAGGCAAATCTCTTACAAGTGGTTAAAACATTTTCAGTGCTCTGAGTTAGTCTGGTACTGAGTTAGTGCAGTGCAACAGGAAGACAACTCCACTTAGCTTTAAACAAGTTATGTGAGGTATACTTTCATCAAAAAAGCACAAAGCTCACCAAAAGCTAACTTTTAGGGGTGGCCATTGCAGTCCTGGAAGGCTTCACGCTGGCATGTCTGGACAGAGATGCTCAGCTTAACACTAATTCAGGCATCTCTACATTATGCTGGAGTTTTCTTGTGGTTACAGGATGGATGCACTCTCAGATATTCCCAGAAGTGGAGAACAGCACCATATCCCATTCACTTTCTTGTGTGGTTGTAACAGACACCACCAGAAACCAACAGAGCAAATCATAATTTTATACTGGACAGGAGGCTCCTTCCAGGAAAGAGACTTAAGAAATCCACTGAAATAAAATGATATATAGCTCATAATGAAAGAAATAGTTTTATCTCAGTTAGCTAAAGGGCATGGACAAATCATTCAGTTTTAAGAGAGAAATTGTTTCTAAAATTATTTCTAATTTTAGTTTCTGGTAAAGGCATGTTCATGTACTTCTTGCCTATATAAGAGTTAAAGAATTTCAGAACTGTAGGTCCTGTATAAAGTTAGCTTGTAACAACACCCTGTCTGCAGGAACAAGAGGACTGGTGCTCAGGGAGAACGGAGGATGTGGACCTCACACTTGCAAAAGGCCCTTTCTAGCCCATGTTGGCTGCTGCCCACCATAATTTCAGCAAGAACAACCAGAAGCTAGTAAGACAAAAATCAGTGTTGCATGATTACATCAAAGATCATTTCCAGAACACAAATGTCTAGTTCTCAGGAGCTGTAAGGTTGCCTACACAGTTTCACTGTCAGGATAGAATTAATTTTTCTTTGAGTTATTTTAATTGGAGAATTCACACCGCTTCTAGGACAGTTATAAGCTGCTGAGCTCCAGTGGCAAGTTCATATGAACAATTCATTAATTTAGACTTGTTTTGCTCTCATCTGTGTTGGTTTCTTAGGAGATGGCCAATACCTCTACAGGGAGACTTGCCAGAACACAGACACTGCTGAAATGTGAACTCCAAGTCCATGTTTAACCTTTGAAAACAGAAGATGGGCATTTTGTGATTCTAATGTGTTTGTCCCTGACCACCCTAGGAAGGAAAGAAAAGACAGACTTAAATAGAAATCTTCATCCACAATAGAAACACATTTAAAAAATAATCAGTTGAGAACACATATCTAAACCCCTGATCTTGTTAGCACTGCTTCAGTGTCCTCAAAAGGCTGTCAGAACTCTCTTCGTTTGTGGGAAGAAACCTTGTTTGAACCAAAAAGACAACAGAAACATGAAATATAAATCTAATATTCAGTGATTTTACAACATGTTGGTTGCCCATAGCAATAAAAGGGCAGTATTGCCAGACTGCTTAAATGAGATTGAGATTTTAATCAATATTAACCAAGTGCACACCCAACCAGATGTTCATTCTTGACACAGGGCTGACATTTATGCACAACTATCAGGTTCAAAAAAAGTTTTTCTAACAACCAAACCTGAGAATACTTAAAGATACAGTGGTGCAGCACCACAAGATTATCCATTTCTTAATCAACACTGCATATAGGAAGTTTAAACCTTACAAAGAACAATCTAGAGGAGCATGAGACTCTTTTCTGGAAGTCTGGGCAAAAAGCCTCTTGACCAGAAAATTTCACTGATTTTGGCTCATCAGGATGTTTCTGTGACTCTTACCTGCATTCCACACATTTAGGGACAGAACTGAACCCCTTCAGCACCAGTTGCACAGGTTCACCCGTTTTTCAATAGCTCTTTAGAGAAGACAGGTTCACAGACAGACCAGACTCAAACAATTTGGGGAAGGTTTTTTGTGCTGATTTTGTAACTCATCCCTTCAGCAGACCACAGTGGATGGAGCTTTGGCACAATTTTTTAGCTTAAACAGGGAACCACTGAATGTTCTAGTTGGAAGAGACCTACAGGGATCATTAAGTCCAACTCTAGGCGTGTGTGCCTCCTATATCAAAACAGCAGAACAAAAGCTTGTAGGAAGGCTTTCCCTTGCATGCCCTGAAGTACTCGAAGTACTCCAGTATACTTAAACTTGTCAGAGGTCTGCAGGTAGCAAAGAAGCCACCACACAGGCCTGCCACCATCCGCTGGATAATTAGCCAGATGGCAAGCCTGCAACAAAGTCACCATGAGGCAATCCATGTTCCTGTTCACTGAACCTTGTAATGCAGCTTAATTTCTCCAATCTAAATACTAAGCCCTTAAAGCTGCTGTATCTCTTGCCCATTTTCTAGATAACATTAGGTATCCAGAAGGGAGCTGTTTGCATTAAAAATAGGATGTGTCCCATTAAGCCACTGGCACATTCTATAAAAGCTGGGGAAAATATTTTTAAGAAAGCACTCTAAACAATATTGGCTATTGTTCTTGCAACTTGTGTAATTCAAGGGGCATTCAACACAGTAAAGGCTGTCCTGTGGCTGAGTTCTAGCAAGAAAATTCCAAGCTCAGCACCATAAACATTGCTAAATCTATAGATATCCTTGTCCAGGATGAGATGAAGATAAGGACTTCTAAGATCAATTCCTCTGGCAAACAGAAGGAATCCTTGCCAGTTGCTTCACCAGCAACTTTTAACCCAGCTTTGAGCCATAGGTTTGTTTTCAAAAGCTTTAGCTCAAGAGTCCCACACTGTGCAGCATAATTCAGCTGACACTGGGGCTGGTTGGTGCCATGTCCTGTGATGTTTCCTAGCCTGTATGATCACAAAGTCACCTCTGACTGTAATGTCCAAGACTGTGACCACACAACTGGATGTGGAACAAGTGACAGAAGCACGCAGCAATGCTGCATCAGGGGCAAGGCTGCTAAGTTTACATATTTGTGTAAACTGAGCTTAAACATATGCTGAGGATGTTACAAACCAGCCACTGAAGTGTACATGTACAAACTGTTTTTCCTTTAACTGAAATATCTGTGCACTATTACTGCCAACCAATGCACTGTGAAACCCTTTCTGTTTCACCAGAGCAATGTCATGCAATATTTCTTTTAGATACTTTCACTGACACTTAAAGCTCTAATATCTCACCCACTACAAGTACTGCTGGCAGGGAAACATCTAGTAGCCAACAAAAGCTTGCTGCAGTACCAAAACCAGCACCTGAGGAAAAAACACAGCAATAATCAGTATCTCAAGTAGGACTAGGTACATCCTTCTTACCACAAGAAGTTATTGCAGTAACTCAAAGCAACATCTCTGCACTGGCAGCTGTAGGAATCCCAATCATTCCACCATACCAACCTGATAATAATAATAAGGTAGATTTCAAGGAAAGATGTTGCTCTTCTCATAAACCTACCAGCTGAAGTTTGGAACAAAACAAAAAGAGAAAGATTTCCAATTTACTTTTTATTTCTTGACTTCAGAAGCATGAGGGAAAGAAAACCAAAGAGAAAAGTTAAAGAAAAATATCTATTCAACATCAAATCATCCTAGCTAGTTGTAGAATTCTATCAACACTGCAGAGGAGAGACCTCTTTGAAAAAAACAGTGGTAAAGACAGGAGTTACTCAGAGTAACATAAAACAATACCAAGGCTAGGAGAGTTGGTTACTTATGTTTTTCAGCCCTTCACAGAGCACAATTTAGTGATGCAAGACAGAGCAGAGACCAATCTCAATAACAAGTAAAATGCCTTCCACCTTCTTACTCAAAGGTATGTAGCTCTTTGAAATGGCTTGGGGTTTTGGTTGTTTGGTTTGGATTTTTCAAGGTATACAAAGAGACTGATACAGACCTTCTGTGTACTGGGGGACGTGCAGCTTTATCAGCAGCTTACTAGCTTTGTGAAACTGAAAAGCATGCTGTATTTCAGCCAGGTCTGAAGACAAACCTGCATCCGTGGCAGAGTAAAGCAATATCAAGACATTGCTGACCTGGAGGTAACAGCTTGTTAAGAGTCCTTAAGATGTTTTTCTCTCTCTTCCCCTCCATCATTGATGTTGAGATGTCAGGCACCAATCCTTCCATCCCAGAACATACCTCTATATTCAGTTTAGAGCTTTCTGATGTGGATTCATTTCTTAGCACACCCCTCTGCCCTAAATAAAGTTCTTGGTCTTTTTTGATACAAATCTAATTGATCTTCAGAGCAGGAACTCTAAACAGGAAGCATTTAAAAAGCTGAAATAGCTGGACATAGCTGGTTGTTTTCCAGGTGATCTACCAAACCAACGGGGGAGCAGGTTTACAGAGCCAATTATTTCACTCCAGCAAGCAGTAAAATAATTTTTAAATAAACCTCAGTGGTATATTTTTAAATCCTTTCCCCACCTTAATTTAGAGGAATTACCAAAATACGTGCAAATATTAACAGATAGAAACTGGACATACAAGAACTGCTAAATCATAGAGTCATCATAGGTTTATGGAATGGCCTAGGTTGGAAGGGATCTTAAAGATTATCTTGTTCCAAGCCTCTTGCCCTGGGCAGGGAAACCTTCCACTAGACCAGGCTGCTCAGAGCCCCATCTAACCTGGCCTTGCTAAGGTTGAGACTTCCACAATTTCTTCAGACAAGCTGTTCTAGTATCTCACCACCCTCACAACAAAGAATTTCTTCCTAATATCTAATCTAAACCTACTCTCTTGAAGCCTTTCATCCTTGTCCTGTCACCACATGCCCTCTGAAGAAGTTCCTCTCCATCATCCTTGAAGGCTCCCTTTAGGTAATGGAAGGCTGCAATTAGGTCACCTCAAAGCCTTCTCTTCTCTAGGCTGAAAAATCCCAATTCTCTTGGCCTTTACTTGAATGGGAGGTGCAACAACTCCTCTTTTTAAGCTTTTATACTTCCAGGGTTGTTTATTTTTAAAAAGGTTTCTGCAAGACAAAAGCAAGTGGTTTTAAAATAACTTCAGAAGACACCTATCTGGTCCTTCCAGCCTTTAAGTGTCTAACTTGAACTGTTGATACCATTTAGGAGAGGTTCTACCCATACATAGTTTCTACCCCATCAAGGCCAGGTCTATTAGATACCTCTTGCCCTCTGAAGGAGATTGTACATTCCACCACCATTCAAGTGACCACAGTACAGTCCCATCCTTTGGACAGGAACTTTCCTGAAAACTAACCAAGCAGCTCTGGTTTAGTGCTGTGTGTGCTCATCATTCAAGCATTGCCTGCACCATCTGATGCACAGTGAGACTCAAGTTCAGGCAGTGTTTGCCTACAATAGACTTTGGCTGTGGACAAACACTCAAGGCATTAATGGGAGGTCATGCTGACAAATGCAACAAAACTTGCTTGGAAACTCAGGGAAGGACAAGAACAGCTTTTGAAAAATCTGACCCAGCAATACAAAATGGCAACTGACAGAACTAATGGAGGATGGATTGAGTAAAGGATGGTATTTCCACATGTGTAACAATACTTTGAAGCTGATTCTGGTGACAGTGACAGAAGCATGAGGACATTCACTATGCACTGCAATACAGGATGGGCTGCACTACAATGTGCAATGGAAGCAGCCCTATCTTTGAAGAACAGGCATCTCAAAATTGATTTAGACACACTGTCTTTTTAATTAAAAAAAAAAACAACAAAACAAATCACTGAATGTGGACTGCTGAAATTATCAACATACTCATTTGGAAGTGACCACCATTAGATTTCATATGATTTACCAGTTAAGCTGAATGTTTTGTTTTTATTATCACTGGCAATTAGCAGAATTAAATCCCATGCCCTAGTAATGCCCCAGGAAGAGCACTTCTATTTTTGCATAATAAAAAGGATGAACTGACTCTAGCCTTGAAAAATTAAAGGATTTGTCATGTTTATCAATTAAGACCACAGCCTGAAGTACAGCTTCAGACTACTAAAAGAAAGTTCTTCAGCCCTGATAAACCAAAAGAACAAGTTTGGAATATCAAGGGGATAAAAACCCAGCAAGGGTCTAATACACTTCAGAATATCAAGCTTGGAGTGCTATTTAGCAGATCTGCTTCATCCATGCCTCCTTGCTCTCTGTGTGTCAGCATGAACATGTTATCACTGTTGCAGCTGACTGCTGGCAATTCCCTGTGATGCTAATGAGTTCCGAATTTATGCAAAGTCTCTCAGTCGGCACTTCCGCAACATCTACCAACTGAAATACCAAGGCAGGATATCTGTGGTAAATGCATCCAGCTTTTTCTCAGTTATTAATTATTGCAGTAAACCAGACTTCAGTGGCCATTTGATAATCCTTCAAAACACAAAATTGACAGGCCTGGAGAAAGAGCTAACAAAAATCCATCATGACTCTTTTTTGTTTCATATCTAATGAAAAAATTTTATGACATATTCCTATAATCTGATGAATCTTTCACAGAAGACAAGTAAGAAACCAGAAATAAAATGCTTGATCCTCAAAGCAATTAGGATTTGCAAAAAGCTGTTAGGACCTGTGCAAGTAAATCTGTAATGACAGTAAATCAAGTAAATCTGCAATGACAGAATAACGTCACAGCTTTTTTACAGAATTATCCATGGTCATTGAGAATCATAGCCACTGTCAAATATCCATGGCTTAATAAAAAGGAGGAAATTAAGTGAGCCAGCATCAAATACACACCTCTTATGTCAGCAAAAGTACGTTGTGCCTCTCCAGTCAGGTCCTAGGATATTAGCCACCAAGCTTCATGAAAACCAGCACTGCTATGCACACTGTGCTAAATATTGATTCAAGTGTTAATAATTTAGATAAGCAAGGGGAAACTTTGGGACTCTTTGAGCCGGTAGCACGAAATACTGGTTTTCAGATCATAGTTGAAGTGAGAGATGGCACATACATTCTCCATCTCATATGCAGAACCAACAACTGGGGTCCCAGTCAATGACAAGAGTCGAAGTGTGCACCTAATTCACCCATTTGTTAAATCGAGCACAACTTATGATCATAAACCAAGCAGAAAGCACTGCTCCTCTGAAAGTCAGTACAAAAGCACCTCTAAACTTGTAAGTGCTACCAATTAACCTCATGGGGCAAACTTTTCTTACCGGATTGGACTCTATGTGAAGACATTTTCTCCCAAAATTCATGGATTAATCCTTGAGAATTCAGTGTTGCAAATACTGAACCTTAGAGTTAATAAAAGCTCATACCTGACATTTCCCACTGCTGCACAGGGGAACTTCTGTTCTGCAGAAAGCATGAATTATAAATTCTATGTAGCTACATAATCCAAATAAAATATTCTCCCATAACCAAAGAATCTCTTTATAATAATTCTTACATGCACAGCATGGATCATCTCAGCTATTTTCACAATCACTTTGCCCTAATTTTTGCAAGAAGTACAAGAAATTCTTTTCACAGAACTGCTTTTGTGATACGCTTTCTAAGGTACATCCACCAAAAGGTTTGGCTCTGCTGGAAATGATGAAAACAAGGGGCAGTATAACATTTTATTTATTCAGAGCAGCAGAGGAATGGCTAATGTTTTGCAGAATTCTAGACTGTATCTTCAGGTTTTGTATTAGCATCCTGAAGTGGCAATTCAATTCCCGCTGCTTCAATCTCAGTACAGACATGTCACAACGTATTTTCGAGAAAAGCTGGAGTTGCTCTAACTCCTTTAATACACATTTTCCCCTAATTACAGTGATCAAAACTGGAAGACGACCTGACTTTTGACACACACATTAACAGAAATGGAATCAGAAGCCAGCAGCTTCTCCTTGGCTTATCAACTGCCAAGAACCCAACATGAAGTGCAGCTTTTACACGCTCCAGTGGGCTAGGTGACCTCCATCCTCAGAGCCTGTGAACATGCTGTTCCTGTTACTATTCTCAGAAATGCAATTCCCTTTTTTCCCCTTATATAAATGGAAATTAAGATTAGAGATCTAGACAGACCCACTGGCCCAAAAGAGATTGGTAGGGGCAGAGAGGAAGGATTAAGTCTTTCCCTGGACTACAACACAATTTTCCTTCAAGATCCTTTGAAGTTTTAGAATTTTAGCTTAGAAAAGAAAGCTTTTCCTGCTGTTTCCGTATCACATGGATCCTGCAGAAGCCCTACTGCACACTTCGATTCCCATCCTATCCGTATATCCCTCAGCTTTTCTCAAGGGATATCATGCTTGGCTTTCTCTTCCTCCACATACATTCTAGAGACAGATGCTATGAGAAACAAGGTACGGTGCAGTGCCTGGTGCTTTCAGAATAATTCCACATCCACTACTACTAGGGCTCAATGCCACAAGTAAAAAGACAACAGATAATTTTGATGATGCAGGCTGTACTTATGCTAATCTATTTTGCCTCTGGAACAAAGATGTCCCACAGAAGTATTAGTGGAAGTGCTGCTGCAGAGGGGAGGCTGTGCAGTCCGAGCTGGTCCCTCTACTGAGACAGGAGCTCTGCACACCTCAGACCCTTTCTCCAAACTAGTGAAGCCTGGAAGGTAGAACCTTCACTAATTCTGTTCCATCAGCATGATCACTCCTTTCCATGCATTGACTGACAAAGCAGTGACTGCACAATCTATATTTGGTGTTCAGCTGGAGAGTCTGCTCTGGCCATCACAGTGTATTTTCATTGCATCACATGTACGTTGTTGGGAAAAAAGTCATGCTTTCATTCAAAGAAATATATTGTTTTTAGATACATCAGTCACAAGATCCCGCCTGACAAAAGCTTTGCAATGCCATCTCTGGTTAGGAACATTCCTATTCATTTTTTCATTTCAATTAACAACATGCACCCCATGCAATGCACACCTCCTTCCCTCCCTCTTCCATTTCTCAGGTCAGTCTGCTCAAACAGCTCCTTAGATGTTCGGTTTCTGTAAACCTCAGAAATTTTAAAATTTGTCTCTTATTACACATCAAGCTACTTACAATGATTGACAATGAAACAAGTTTGATATAAGAAATTAGGCCCTACAATCAAGTCATTATCAGTGAGGATAAGACCTATGAGTATTAAAATTATAAGTACTTCCCTCTACAAAGTTAAACACTACAGGTGTTTTTTTAATCAGAGATTTCTAACCAAGCATCCTCAGGTGCTTTCCTGTATTTCAATCTTTAACCTGTACTGGTGCCTATTCCTCACTAGGTGCAGGGCTCTGCACTTACTTTGTTGCACGTAATTATTTGATTTGAATTCTCTAACCTTCTCTTCTCTAACAGATATTAGACCTTCATGCTTCAACAACCTTAAAGAAAATGCTTTCCTAGAACTAGCTGGCTCAAAACATGGGAAGTCCCATCTGCTTCTCTTGTCCTATTATTGGTCTCCTGTAAGGCTAGTACATCAGCTGAAGAGTGAAACGGGAACAGTTCATTGTTTGGGGACATGACTTTAGCAATACCATTGAAAGAGCTTAGGCAAGTGTAAATAAATCTCTTACGAATTTACAAATGTGTGTTTAACCAACAGGTCCTTTTCAATACTGCAATACACTCCCAATATGCTCTAGTACTTCCTCACTTTAAGGGAAAAAGCAACAGTTTAAGTCTGAGAATACAGTCACAGAGGTAAGCATAGAAACTCAAAAAGTGTCAAATTATCTCAGTTAACTATGCAAAAAAAAGTGAAATTATGAATTGATAAAGACACAAATATGACCGCATATAAGACAGCTAAAGATGCTTGGTCCACCAGGTAAAACAGATCTTCTAATTGTCAACTGTAAGACACCTGTTTAAAAGAAAAGAGCATGAGAGGCCACCATCAAAGCAGGCTATCTCATCCCAGCCAAAAAGCTCTTCCAATGCCTGTGACAAACTTGCTGGAAAAACAGAAACCACCATGCCCCAAATTCAGCAGGGGATAGGGAAGGAAACAATAATTAGATAAGCATAAGCAACTCTGTTATTGATTCAATAACCAAGATAGGTTTTCACCTGGGGCCACATAAAAACAAAAATATGAAAGAAGAAATAACCTAGGTAAACATTTTGCTAGGATATGGGTGTACTAAATCACTAACCTACATTCCCATGCAATCAGTAAAACACGCAAGAGAGAAATGATCATTAGACTATTGCGGCTTTGCTTGGCTTAGGAAGAGACTGTCTACAGGATTTATTGGACTGAACGCTGCAGATCCCAAAAAGATAGGTGCTTATATAAATAGGAGTTGGCTCAGAAACGAAACTGAAAAGAAATTAAGAAAAAGCAATGTCAGACAATCATAAGACACCATACCATGTCCAAAGAGGAACAATGCACGTCTGATGGTGCTGGATGCTGAATGAAACAGCAGCTCCTCAGAAAAGCTCTAACACAGACTATTCTGGAAACATGCTGAGGAAAGAGCTGAGGTACGTTTGTTCTACCTGCTTCAGCACTGCACACAGAGCATAAACAATGTGCTCTGGTAAGCAGACGGTGCTGGGTTACAGGAGTCACTTGGTAGCCAGTTATTTGATAGGCAACAGCTTTGTTCTACGCAGTACAAATTAGCAGGCTCTGGAAGAATTTAAATATGTTCTATCAACATAACTTGTTCCCAGCAGAGGCTGAATCTCCACTAGGCAGCTTGCCTGTAGAGCTGGAAGGCTAGAATAGCTTTTTAATATGAAACAAACAGTACTCTCCCTTTTCCCTTCTGTATAGGAAATAAGGTCTTACCCATCTTTAGAGAGCCAGGGCTCTTCTCAACAAAAGCAATGTGTGCTACCTTCAGCTTTACTAAAAATACACTTTTCTCAGTCCACAACTAAGATGATTGCGATTCATCTAGTAAAAGCAGTTGAGATGCAGCCCGAATATTCTGTGTATATTTAGGACAGCATTTTTCCTGACAGAAGTTTCCTGATGCGATAAACCTTGCTATCCTGTGAACTGGTGATGGATGTGTCCAAAAGTTGAGCAGATTTGCTAGCAATTACACTTCAAAATTAAGCAAATTTCCACCTATAATTCCATTCACTCTGACTCAGTAATCCTCAGAGACAAACCAATGAAACAAATGTTTGCTTCTGATTGCTTACCACAAAATGGACACTAATCCATTGCACAATATGACATTCTAAAATTCAAAGAATAATGGTCTGACTACAAAGGCTTGGAGCTGAACTGATGGATTTACTAGTGGCAAGTGACTGCATCACTACAATGTCAATTTTATAGCGACAGATACAGAATAACCTTGGGGGAACCTTATACTCAAAATGCCACAAGACTTCACTGAAAATATATGGCATGTGTGAGTGTGAGGGGAAAGTGTAGACACATTTCTACAGACTGCCTGTGCAAAATGACAAATCATTGATCTATGTAGAAGCTGAAAGGCAGTTATTCCAGCCAAGGTCTTAAAATGTCTACAAAAAACAGGCATACCATCATCACTGACTGACTAGAAGTCCTGCCATTAGCCAGCTTTTAATCCTCTATCCCACAGAACAAACAGGTGATGGGGTTTCCTCCTCTACCCTTACCAAGTTCAGGCTTTGATTTCACCAAAAGTAAAATGTACCTCCAGAGAGGTCACAGCCCTGCTGGTAAGCTGAGGGCTTTCCTGGAATGAAGGCTTGCAGACTTTAAGGCATGCCTTGTTCTCCTCTCTCACCAAATTCACTGGAATTTTGCTTATCTCTTCTCTTTACAGACCTGCCACTACCTACTGGCAGAGAAAGGATACATCTACATCTGTAGCAGAAATTGCTGTCTGAGTAGATATTAACATCACACTACAGATAACAAGCTCTTGGGAATGATGGTAGAATACCAAGAGTGTTCTGCGCAGATTTAATTGTTCATAGAGCTCACTGCCCCCTTTTAAATACCTTTCTTCACTCAAGAGGAGATTTCCAAATATGACTGACAAAACAACTGTAGTCAGAGATTCTACAAAGAAATAGAGAAGGAGGAGCAATGATCCTGCAGAGACAGTGACAGCTCTGGTAGAGCCAGCCAGAACATGCTCCTATATCCTGACAGATCATCCTCCAGATACAACAGTACATTCCTCACTACCTTCATGTGGGAGCCTGTGCTGGATCACTGCTGGAGTTTCAGACTGGCCTGGGGTGGTAATAAAAATATTCCTGTACCTCTGCACCACAGGCCTGACAGAAGACAGGGTAGTGACAGGACAAAATTCCAATTAACTGAAGTATTCAGGGAGGCAATCTTTAGGCTACTGCTATAGATCACATGATAGCACATCAAAAAAAGCTGTATAACTAATAGGACCACTATCTCAAATTTTTTCAGGATCTATAGTACTGCAGCATTACAAATCTCATGTACTGTAAGCATTTACAAAACATGTGGCTGTGTAACCTCTGGGCTACATTGCAGTGATTATATATATGGATGACATTTTCATTTTAGAAGCTTTTTCCTTCTAGAAAGATGAGGGTTTTGTGTATCTGCACTATAGACCTAATCTTATATTAACATATTATTTATAAGCCCTACAGGTACAGCCTTTCTTTTTGCTTTAGTTACTCTTGGTTTTCTGTTCCTCAGAAAGAACAGTTTTCCTCATTTTACAGAGAGATCTTAGCATGCAGCACAATTTTCTTAAGGTGAGAAAGGCAGTATTTTGTAGAAATAAAGAATGCAGATTTTATAAGCGTGCTGAGCACTCATACTCTCTAAAAAACTAAAACTGCAGTTTGTTTCTTTAAAAACTGTCTGGCAGATAATATGTTTTTATTCTCTTCTGATGTTAAAAATCAAAGCTGTACAGAAATACATCCTCTGTATCTTCAAAATTTCTGAAAATTTTGCACTTTCAGGACTGGTGCAGATTTGGCATCTCAGCTGAAGAGCCAGCAGTATCACTGCAGGATTTGGCTGAACAAAATCCCTGGTTTGGCTGTCATCATCATAACTAGAGCTACCAGCCTGAGGCCCCAGCTGGCAAGGAACCAGGCCAGGCATAATGATTCAGATTGAGATATAGGAACCACCAGTCCAATTTCTCTAGAAAGAGCTCCTGTTTTTCATGTGGGCTGAAAACTGGAAAACTGAAATACTGCGATCTTGCTGCTTTCAGAAAGTGAGCCAAAGTCTTAGAAGTTTGTATCAAAGCGCCACTGAAGCTTCTGCACTTTGACAGATGTCTTCTGAGGAAAAGTAGTACTGATGCCATGTAGGCACAAGCACTTTTACTCTACTTTCATGTTTGTGCTAAGAACAGAAACTGCCTGTGTCGGTCTATGGGAGCAACGTGTGATCCAACACTGTCACCCACCAGTTTGCCATCACATGCCAGCCAGGGCTCGGTGCATGCTAGAGGCACGGGCTGGGGAGGCATCCAGCAGAGTTCCAGCAGACTCAAGATACAGTCCCACTGCACCGTGCTCAGCACATTTCATTTTAACTCTTTGGCAAGAGTTTAGGTAACAATCCAAAACACAGATTTAAAAATCACAGGGAGAGTGTGCAGTGAGAAGATGGCTCTACACACAACTACACGGTCAGCCATTCTTATTTCAAAGGGAATTTTATTTCTTTTTCATCTGCAGCATCCTCACTGTGCAAGTTTCCCTTCATCTCTCTCTCTCTCCCTTTAATATCTACCACTGTAATAAGAATTTTCTGTTAGGATACTTTCTCAGCAAAAAACTCGGGAGAAAACAAATCATCACAACAAATGCACCACCACCATTAAACCAGGAAAAATTGACTAGTTGGAAGTTAAGACATCAAATACCAACTCCATGAGCTAAGAGAGCTATCTACCAAGTCTAAGTGTCCCAGAAAGTGTCCCAGGCCTCATCACATACCTGCAACCTCTGAATTATTTTACCTGGAAACAACCCACTACCTTGCAGCTAAGGAAGAGAGACTTTTCTGTGCGTGCAGAAGGATCACAACAGGTCGAGCTGGAAATGAACAGAATCTAAGCAGAACAGAACTCCTGCAGTTGAGCTTGCATCACGTTGATAACGATGACATGACACTAAGCATTAGGAGTAAACAAAACACCCTGTAAATTAGTTTACATTAATTTGAAAAGGCAGAAATTTTTAGGATAGAAGCCAGATGTGACCAATATACAAGAATAGAAATGTGGATCTGAACAAATAATTCCATTTTCATGGACAGGTATGGCAGGAATGTGAACAAGTGCCAGTTACTAACCTGTCTTCTCTTCCAGGATGAAAATGTACAGAGTTCTACCACAATATCAAAATAGTCAGTGTAATGTGTCTCTCCAAGATTTGAAACACTGGGCCTCATCCCATCTGACAACTGGATGATGATTAACCAGATTAAACCAGGTTACCAGGTACTGTATGTCATCTTGTCCATCTGCACATAGCAACTCTGCCTCATTAAGTCTTGCACTGAACCTCTCCTTTGGGTCTGCATCAGTGACCCAGCAGTTCTCACAACACATTTGCAGAGGTCACACAGAGTCAAGCCAGCTTGCCTGACTTCACAATGCTTATCCAAACAAGCTTGAAAGAGGAGGAACATGACTACCCACCTTGTTAATTTCACATCACTGGATCCAGTGTGAAGTGTTGGAGAGCACATATGACAGACCTGGCCAACATGCAACTTGCAGGCCAAATGCTTCTCAGCTCTGCAATATAATCCCATGCCTTGCTATCAGCAGAGAGAAACTTGGAGGAACCAGGCATCCTGGTAGGCTTCGTCCAGCCTGTAGCAATTGGGTGCTGCCCTTAGCCTTGCAATGGGAAGCCAATGCAGAACTTGGTGGGACAAGGCTGTCAAAAAGACAATGTTGCCCAACCAGACACATTTGAGCTTTAAAGAACTTAGTTTTGCAAAAAGCCATGTCAGGTTCTCTCTCCCTGCTATGTAAATAAAACACTAGTTACTGTCAGGATGTACAGTCAGTAGACACCAGACACTAATGCACTATCACCCCTGACAGACAGCTGATCAATAAATAGTGCAAATGTCAGCAGTAGGTCTGGAAGGTGAAAAGGGTTCAGGAAGGTTTCAGACTGCTTTCTAAGAAAGGTATAGCTGCTACATGCTGAAGAGAAGCCAATCTTTTAATTTTGAAGATAGGCAGACCAGCAGGCCTGTCAGATGGTCTCCAGGTGGATCAGCAGCAGCTGTCCTGGAGTTCAGTATAAAGACATCAAAAGCTAAGATGACACTTTATCCATGCAGAAGAACAGACATTCAGAAAGCATGCATGCTGGTCAACAGCACAAAGTTCAGGATTTTGAGCAAAGCCTAATTTCACAAACCTCATTTCAGGACCTGTCACACACTGGTCAGCACTCAGAGGGAACAGCGCTTTCCTGGGACATCCTGTTCCTGCTGGAACAGGATGAAAAGAAATTTCATCTAGTGTATACTCTATAAATCAAGCAAGGGACCTTCTTTGTTTGCTTTTAGCAGGCAATAATGTTTAGAAAGCTTTTTTTTTTTTTTTTTTTTTAAACTATAGCTTCAGCGGCAAGTCACAATGACTTTTAGGTAGCACGTGAAAAACAAACTTTTACTTCAGCTTTCTGGATGTGGAAAAGAGTGACAGTCACATATCTTCCTGAGACCATTTGAGCAGCAAGCTTTTAAACCGGGGAGAAGACAGTAAGTACTGAGATGATAAGGTTAATCTGTACTTTTGTGATGATTTTGACAGTGATAAAGTTCATTTTCTTCACAGTAGCTACTATGGGGCCATGTCTTGGATTTGTGCTGAAAACAGTGTTGATACCACAGGGATGTTTTGGTAATTGCTGGGCAGTGCTTGCAGAATCAAGGCCTTTTCTGTTTCTCACCCCACCCCACCAGCCAGGAGCCTTGGTGTGCACAAGAGATTGGGCAGGCACACAGATGGGACAGCTGACTCCAACTGAGAACATGGATATTCCATAACATACACGCAACATATAAAGCTGAAGGAAGAAGTACCAGTAGGGGATGTTGGGAGTAATGGTATTTGTCTTCCCAAGTATTTGTCAGGTGTAATGGAGCCCTCCCTTTGGCTCTGGGCATGGCTCTACATCTGCCTGCCCAAAGGAAATCGTGGATAAATTCCTTGTTTTGCTTTGCTTGTGTGCATGGTTTTAGCTTTACTTATCAAACTGTCTTCATCTCAACCCACAAGTTTTCTCACTTTTACTTGTCCTATTCTCTCCCCCACCCTGATGTGGGAGGGAAGTGAGCAAATGGCTGTGAGTGATTTATTTGGTAGCTGGGTTTAAACCGCAACCTTAAAAGTACAGAATGGGAGGGAGAGTGACAGACAAATGGTAATTTTAATGGCACAAAGCAGTAGTATTGGCCAGAATTGTGTTACCCAAGCAAATTAATATGACAAAACCCAGATTCACAAGGATTCTTGCAAGTATCCAGTCCCTATCTGCAAAGTACAGACCAGAAGCTACAAAGTAGAGGAAACCACCAGAAATGCTGTACCAGACTGGCTACATCCCACTTCTGAGACCATTGTCCATGGTCCATTTCCATGCCTGTGGAAAAATCCTATACACCCAGTCACAGCAATTGTATGTATACACCCCCAAACACTCAAGGCCACCAAGACAAAAAGATTTCACTACTAGCTCCAGTAGTTAGAAAATAACTGAAACCCTGAAGCACAGATTCAGAGTATCCTTTTAATGCAAGTGTTAAAGCCTTTTGCGAAAATTTTTAAACTCTTCTGTGTTGAAGGAAACTGTTTCTTAATCTTACTATCCCTGCTGCCCAATCCCCCATCCCATCCTGAGACAACTGAGCTGGACCAGAGATGTTCTTCGGATTCTGCCTGGCTCATGCCCATGCAAACATGCATGTGTCTGCAAATTCCACTCTTCTACTATTATCATGCAGTTTCTAGAAAACACTTAGGAGTATTGTTTTGTCTGGCAACAGCTTTTTCAAACTTGCTACTTTGACTACTATGCCTTCAATAAAAATAAAAAAAAAAAAGATGGCCATTTTTGTCACATTTGTTGTGTCTTCTCTATATAAAAACACCAATAATAAGCAGGGACTGCAACAAGTCCACATCAGCTTTTATGGACAGACCACAAAGGTTTGAGGCCAAAGAAACAACCAAAAAAAAAAAAAAAAACCCAAAAAACCAAACAAAACCAACCCCTCCAAAACAAACCAAAAAACCACCACCATCAACCAACAAACAAAAAAACCCAAACACCCCAAAAAATCAAAACAACAACAACAACAACAACAACAAAAAAAAAAAAAAAAAAAAAAAGAGCCCCAAACAACCAAACCCAGAACACCACCCAAACTAAGCATAGTTTCAGAATTTATCAATACTCCCACAATAAGAGAAATGTTTTTCTTGCCACTGAGGGATAATTTGAGTCGATACACCTTGTAGAGCTTTTCTGTTCATAAGGCATTTTTTGTGCTCTCAACTTCTAACAAACACTAGCTGCAACAAGGAACTGGGGTTGTGTTTACATCAACTCTAAATAATGTATGGTTTGATATATTAGAAATCTCAGAAGTGCTTCAGTGCTAGCACAAACCTGGTAATAACCCAAGATCACCTTCTGCCAAAAGAAACTTTGTAAGTATTTCATTAAAGTTGTTTCCACCTTCCCAAACAATTCATATGCCTGTCTCACACAATCAGATTCCGAGATGGGAACTGCTTACTCCAGGTGCCAAAAGAAATCAACACTTTGAGCAATCCACCTTTCACTTTAATTCCAAGATGAGCTGTATTTCAACAGGTCCCATTTTACTAATAGCACACCTCCAGGCAGAGACTAGGAACACAGGAGTAAGGGAAGGGGAATACACAAGAGAACCTCTTCCAGGCAGAAAACAGAAATGGCTAACACATTCAAGAGTTCTGTGGCAGGCAGATAGGGCACAAAATAGACACTAAAAAGCCTGTGGCATTGGAGCAATGCAGCCACATGCTCATATGAAGTCTTGCACTTGATGATGGTCTAGCATCTCCCTTGGCTGTCAGCCAGCTGGCCTTTCTTAGTAACTCATTTCAGAAGCTATCAAAAGCCCAGGACCATTCTACCTGCCCACTATACATATCTGCAAAGTCCTGTGAGCCTGCAGACTTCATTCTCTGCAGATTCCCCAGGGTCCCATGTAGTAGTGTAGTCATTATGTCAGGCTCTTCAGAGCTCATTAATTGAGTATAATTCTGTCTACAATGTGAAAAAACATCCTGATATGAAAAACACATGCCATGGCATGGCATCAAACCCTCACAGATTGCTCTCCTTACGCAAATAATTTTATGTGAGCAAAGCTAATTTGACAGAAATGTTTCTTTTTACTTTACACCTGTACTTTACACAAGATGAGCATCTCCTCACTGCAGCTTAGTGTCGAGAGCAGGCTATAAACCATCCTCGGAGAAGGTTCTGCGGCTTCACAGCGCGTGTAACTTCACACACAGCCCGTGCAGCTCTGCTGTCCCCGGGGAGCATCGCTTCCCGCAGCTATTCCCAGCCCGGGCTGGGCATAAACACGGCCCGATTCCTCCTTAGACCTCACCTATCCTGTAAAAGCCAATTAAAAGCCCATCCGTCCTCAGCGCCTCCAGCCGGGCTCCCCAGTCCCTCCGCCGCTTCCCCCTCGTCCCCGGGCCGTTCCCGTGCCCGCTGGCGGGAGAACACCCCGGGATGCTCCGGGAGGAGCGGCGTTTCCACCGCGGCAGAGCGGAGCCGCCCGCCCGCCCCCGCCCGCTTCTGCTACCGACGGCGCTCGGGGACACGCCGGGGGAGGAGAAGGAGGACGAGGAGAAGAGGACGGGGGGGGAAAGCAGGATAAGAGGATGGCCCGGGATGACACAGCAGCGGCCCCGGGCCCACGGGGGATGGCGGCGGCGGCGGCAGCGCCCAGGACACTCCGTTATGTAACGGCGGCACCGCCGCGCCCGCAGCGCCGATACCCGGGGGCGTGTGCGCGACCCCCTCGGCACCGGGGTCATTTCAACCCGGGCACAGCACGGCCCCGCCCGCCCGCCCCTCACCAGCGGCTGCATCTCGGCGCGCACGGCGGGCACCTGGAACCGGTCTATCTCCTCCATCATCTTGGCGGCGGCGCGGAGCGCGGCGGGCGGAGCGCGGGGAGCAGGGCGGGCGGGCACGGGCGGCTCCTCAGGCGCCGAGAGGAGACAGCAACAGCGACAATGACAACGACACCGCCCGCGGCTGCGGCTGCCTCATCGCCGCCGCCGCCGTGACTCAGCCGCGGCGCTTCCGGGTCCGGCCACCGCCCCGCCCCTTCTGAATATTCATGAGGGGCGGGGCCGCTGGCCCCCTCTCGGGGCCCGGATGCTGGGCTCCCTGCCCCGCCTCTTTTGAATACTCATGAAGGGCGGGAGCGCTGTCATTGTTCGGTGACCGAATGGCGGTGTCCCTGCGGCCCCGCCTTCTCCTGAATATTCATTCGAGGGTGTGACCATTACAACCAGTTTTGTGCCCGGTCACTCCATTCCCCGGGGCCTGCCCCCTCATTGAATATCCATGAGCGAGAGGGGCCTCGATTACCAGGTCGAGGCCGAGCGGCTCCGTTCCCCGTGACCCCGCCCTTCATTTGAATATTCATCAAGGGGCGGGGCCCGCTGTCACTCTGCCTGGGCAGCGGCGCTCTGTTTGCAGCGGCTGCTGGGATGTACCATTCACTCCCTCGAGGGGAAAGGGGGGGGGGTGGGGGAATGGCCGGGTCTATCCGCCGCTTCCGGTGCGTTGCCATGGCTGCCGCCATCAACTTCCGTCGTGCCGTGTGGGCGCGGGACTGCGGCGGAGGGTGGCCGCTGCAGTGAGGGACGGCCATGCCCGCCAAGGCGGCCGACAAGCGCCGGCAGGTAAGGGCTTGCCGCACTCCCGAGGTGGCAACGCTGTTGTGACGTCACTACATGCGCCGTGACGTCACGCGCGAATGACGTCACTGCGACGCCTCGCAGGAGGCGGCGGCCCATCATAGGGAACGCCGCTGTGCAACCCCTCTGTACTATTGCCCTCGGCTTCTGCTCTGGGCTCTCTCCTTGGTGTGACACCAGCGGTGACGTCGCCGTCCCCCAAACCGTCACTCGTGACGTCACAATCTGCAGACCAAATCTTTCTCTCCGGGTTCGCAGAATCACAGAATCGTTAGGGTTGGAAGGGCCCTCTGGAGATCATCCAGTCCAAGGCAGGGTCACCTGGAGCAGGTGACACAGGAACATGTCCAAGGGGTGTTTGGATGTCTCCAGAGAGAGAGACTCCAGAATCTGCCTGATCAACTGTTGCAGGGCTCTGCCACTCTCAGCTTAAAGAAGTTCTTCCTCAAATTGAGGTGGAGCTTCTTGCATTCTAGTTTTGTCCTGGCACTGGGTGCCACTGAAAAGTGTCTGGCACCATCCCCTTGGCATCCACCTCTGATATATTTCTATGCATTAATAAGATCCCCTCTTAGCCTTCTCTTCTCCTGACTGAACAGGGCCAGCAGTGCATGAGGACATGCAGTGTCTCCTCATAAAAGCAATGTTTTGGACCCCAAATCATCTTTGTGACTTTCGCTATGCCCTCTCCAGTAGCTTTTTGTGCTGAGGAGCCCAGAACGGGACTTAGCACTCCAGATGTGGCCTCAGCTGGTTTCCAGTGGAGGTGCAGGGTCAGCTCCCTTGGTCTGCTGGCCACATCTTCCCGATGCACCTCCGGGTACCATTTGCAGCACCACGGGCACACTGCGGGCTCATAGTACCTTGTCACCTGCCAATACACCTGGGTCCTGCTAAGCAGAGCTGAGGGGGTGCAGTGAGAGCTTAGGTTGCCCCACAGAGTTGTAAACCACGGGACTGGGTGTGGCAGTGGAGTGAGCCAGCACAGCCCCTCTTGGCCTTGTTGAGTCCTGGCTGCATTATATTGTGTCACCCTTTCTCTTCTGCTGCCCATGACTCCCTGAAGTTCTGTGGCATTTCATAGAAGTCTGTGGCATAACACAGCTGTTCAAACCAGCCTGTCACAAAGCTGCAGCACCCCTCTCTCTATCACCATGCTGTTCAATCCTGTGAGACTGCAAAGTCCTCAAACATTGTCAGGCCATTTCATCACGCTTCCAGTATGCAACACCCCTTCCAAGGCAGGTTCTAATGCACTCTGGGTGTCTCCAGCCTGCCCGAGTATCTCCCAAACACACTGAGCACACAGGATAGAATCCTTTTTCTTAGAAAAATTAAAAAAAAAAAATTAGTTATGCTTAGCTGTAAGTTTTGTCTCTTTCCTTTTGCTTTGCTGTTTGGTCTTTACTCAGCTCAAGAAATAAAGAGGGTTCATTTGCTACCCTTCCGGCCCTAACCCTACAGTGCTGTGGGGTTTGTGTCTGTGAGACCTCACTATATTCCTTAGGGCTCTATGTGGACATGTCTGCATGCATCCTCTTTTAGGATTAAAAACTCAGATTAATTTGATTAATTCTTAGAACTTCTCTGCTACTGGAGGATCAAAGTGTTTGATGTAAAAGCGGTTGATAAAACCCTTTTGTTAATGTGTTTAGGTCAATCCCAATGTACTTGATGATAGGATTCATGGGAGGAGGGTTAGCTGGAATGTGAGCAAGAGTGAGAGGAATTAGGGACTCTGATGCTCCTAGTAAGTACTAATAAGTTCCAAGATACAAAGGGCTTTATAAAGTTGCCAAAGGGCACAAACTTAGAATCAAAATCCACAGTCCTAGATAATGAAGATAAAATTGAAAAAAAAAAAACATTAATAATGATGCAAACTAAACTGGGGATGAAATGCTTGCTCTGAATTTCAGTTTCTTTTCTTTTCAAAATTTCCACATAAATATTTTTAGCATTTTCAGTAGCCATTATCTCAAATACTCTGAAATGGAGAGGCTTTGACTGACATGGTTGAAAAACTTAATATGCTGTAAAGGCATTCCTTTTATTTTAATGCTCTTGAAGCATCATAAACTATTTAAACTCTGAGGATGTTTGGCTTTTCGCATAACTTTCATCACAATTACTTAAAAGGCAATAATTTTAACTTTTTCTGTATTGCATCTCCTATATTTGCCTTGAGTTGTTAAATCTGATTGCTGTTTCTCATCCTTTTAACTGCTAGAATATTCTTGCAATGGAGGAATTGCAAGATTGACTACCTGACTCTGAGTCCAGAGGCTTTTGCCTCATTTTCTCTGTCTCAGAGTACAGATGACCTCTCAGTGGCTTTGAGAGTGTGGGGGGTGAATGCTTTTGCACTACTCACTGCCCAGCCAGGGCCAGATGTTTGATCTCTACTGGGCCATAGTGGTCACTGCCACTGTGAAATGCATTGGTGGATCAAGGTTTAGATTCCATTTCTTGGCAAGAATTCTTCTGTAGTATTATGCTCTTTTTCCTTGTCCCTGTGCTTTTTATTCCTCTGGATTTTTATATATTGCTTTATTCCTCTCTGACTTAGGTTTTTCACTGTTGACTGTTTTCACTTTGAAAATTTTCTTTCTGAGATTGTTCTCAAAGCTGGGATACTTATATGTACACCTTTCTCTATTACCTTATATCACTTCCAGCTCCTCCTGTGCTTTCATAATTCCATGATCTTCGCATGCTTTGTGATCAATTCTTATTTTTTTCTTCTTCTCCCTTATGTGGGGGTTGTCTGCTCTTCTTCTGTGCCTGTCTTGTGTCTTCCTTCTCCTCTAACATCAGTTTATTGCTTTATTACCCTCTTTTTTTTCTTTATCCAGGTGATTTCTGCCTCCAGCTCAGTCTCCAGCCACTTGATGGGTGAAAATATGTCAAAGTTGGGTTGATCATTGGGTTGATCAAGAATTAAAGTCTGTGGTGTTCCAGATGAATTGCTTGACTTAATCAAACCTTATTTATAAATACCTGTAGGCTTTCATATGTTTGTGTACATTAATAAGAAATTTCAGTGTTCAAATTCTTAAAATAGTGTTGTATGTCTGAATCTTTGTGCTCCCAATGCAGCTTTGGAAATAACACCTATATTCTGTATATTCTGCACTTCAATGACCATTCCTTTCAGATCTGAAATGTATTATGCACAGTTGAGCTCAACAGCTTTTTGTAGGGATGTGGAATTATGGAAAGGCATAATCCAACTTCCCTGCATCAGACTCAAGGGAATGGGTGCATCACATGCTCAGCTTCCCTGAAAAAAGTATGGCAAACAGGACACTCAGAAGTGTGGCATTAAAAACACTGACATATGAGGCAGGTGCATGGACATGCAGAAAGTGTTAGGGTAGACAACATCACTCTGTTGGTCTTGTGTCAGTCCCGTGTATAGTCCTGGATGATGAAAGAAAGTGGCTAGTGATTTTGAGATTGTTATTTTGATCATGTTTGACAGGTTGGAAGTTTTTGTTTCAGATTTCTGTGCCTTTGTTCTGTCGCTCAAGGAAAAACTTTGAGTAAGCTGCGTAGAGCACCCACCTCAAAGAGAAGCAAGATCTTGTTATAGTTCCTTAGCAGGCCTTGCATACATTTGGCATTTAAAATACAAAACCAGACTGTTCAATTGTATCAGTTGTGTCAGGAGCATATCACTTTAGCAGTGTTAAGAAAGGGTCTGAATTACGACAGAGAGGCATTTCTTGTTACCGCTGTGGTCTTGCACATGCACTGACATGGAAACAGCTTCTTTGCTGTTCAGCAAGTCATAAAAGAAACAATCAGATCAGTCCTCCAAAGACAGAAAACAATGAGATGTAGTTTACTTTTTAAAATATTTTCTTATTTTCTTTTTTTTTTTTCTTCCCCTGAGAAGGCTTTTAAGGTGCTTACTTGTTCTTAAACATGCATTAGAACATCCATGGAATATAAAACAAACATTCCATTTAGTGTTGCTCAGAAAACATTATAGAATGCATTGGCAAATAGCTCTTAAATTGGCATCCCTAGTGTGTGCAAATAAATATCTGCTGCAGGGCGGGCTGGAAGTGACTTTGTTTCCATGCTGTGATTTCTTGCTCCTTGTGCCAACTGGTGGTTTGCTATGGAGTTTGCTAATATTCAAAACAGGAATAAAAAGCTAGCAGGAAACTTATTAAATAGTTCTACAGAAAGGCTAAGCTTAGCTGTCATAATGTCTCTCTACCTCTTTCTTTTAGAATCCAACAAGCACATTACTACTTTACAAGTACATTACATTTTCCCCACAATTCTAGTTAATCTCTGTGCTGTGCTGGAGAGGAAGTGGGAATAATTGTCTCTGCTCAGGAAGATGAACTCAACAGGAGTATGCTGCGCTCAACCTTGTAGCCTGATTTTATTATGGTGACAGCTAGCATGAGAAGCAGAAAGGCTGCAGGATTGTCTCTTTAATTATATTAAAAAATATAGTCTAGGTTTGTCATTTGCCCTGATGAGCGTTTCATTAATATGAAATCAATTTTCAGCTCTTGGAAATTTTGCTTAATTTGAACTGACACTTCAGCTTGTCGGACTGACCAACCTGCATCATCTCTGCTACTGAGTTCTCTGTTATTTAAGGCTGGATCTGTGAATCCAGATCTACTTGTCCACCCTTATGCTTTAAGCATAAGGAGAAATTTTACATTTCTCAAGGAGTCAGTGAGTAGTGGTGTCTGGATCCTCACTGTAGGGTGACGTATTAAAAGACCAAGTCTGAAGGGTACAGTTTAAGCTGGCAGTATTGGAGAAAGATGTACCAGTCAGCAAAGGCTGTAGTGACAGCCCTTATCCTGAATGGCAGCACAGTACATGTGGTAACAATCATTGCATCTCCTGTTTGGATAGTCAGGGCTGGCCTTGGGGCTGAACCTGAGGAATAGACACATTTTTCCTGGATGATTTCTGTGCTCACTAATTCAGAATTCAACCTGGCTTTAAATGAATACTGGCTCTTGAGAGTAAATTGCTGCTTCCTAGGTCACCAGGATGATATATTTACCACCAGAATTGCCACTGACAAGTCAGAGGTTTTGTGCAGCAAATTATGAAATAGTTGAAAATTTGGACTCTAGAAAAAAGCAGTTGAGAAGGAAACAGACTTGGAAAAAACTTCAGAGATTTTCCTATTTTATGACTACAGAAAAATTAAATATATATCACCCAGACATCCTACCCAAAATACAACTGGAAATGTTTGTTGGATAGCTGAGCAGCAGGAAGACTTCCTGCTGAAGGACTTGATTTTGCAGCTATTTGTACCTCTCGGTGTCTTGACTGCGAGGGAGCTGTGAGACGGGAAAGGAATATTAAATGGCATTTAAAACATCACTTTTCATCTGTTTCCTCTTTTCATTTTTATAATTTTTTTGGATTATGGTATCATTGCTGTAGTAAATAGTCAATTCATCTTGTAGCATAGTAGATGTCTGGCCCAGGGAAGAATTCCAAGGTGCTGCTATCGTACACACCCTGGAAGAAAGATCCAGAAAGATACATTCACTTGGGTCTTCTGTAGCCTTCATTTAAGTACTGTTACAGGCTTCTAATATCTTTTCGCTGTTGGAAGTGTGGCAGTTTGTTAATTTTTTTAATGTAAGATAGTCATCAGAGTAAAACATGATTAGCCTCCATTAATTCTGACTCTGGCATTTTTCTCTGGAACACTTGAACATCTCCCGGAGTGGTCAGAGTTACGATGGTGTCCTGGAGGTGAGAAAGTCCTTAATGTTTCCTGCCTGTTCCTTAGTTCCCTAGCAACCATGTCTCCTTGTTTTTTATCTAATATAAATTCCTCATGATTATTCACATTCCTTTTCTTGTTAATTATGTTATTATTAAAGGCAGGGATAGGAGCACATTTATTAGGAAGATTTAGAAAGACTGTTGAATTTTTTTTTCCTGTAGCAAAAATATCTTATCTTTACCTAGAATTTGCTAAAATGTAGCTATTTGGATTGAATAATTCTTTGTTGGATGTCTGACTTATGCTATGGTTACAAAAAGCCCCCACCACTCTAGATGCTGAACAATATAAACCAATAATCTGTAGCAACATAACCTGGGAGGACTGAAGTGAGGCAGGAAACCTACAAAAAACAAAGTGTGTGACTATGGAATTAAGCTGTATATCATAATGCCTGTGCCCAATGGGATGAAATGCATGTTTCCCTGGCAACCTTAATTCTCACATTTTCTAAGTTCTGAATGCTTCTTATTGAGATGTTAATAATAGTCTGTTAACTTTTTTCTCCCTGTAGCTAATGTGATACACAAAAATGTGCTTGAATTTTAAACATGCTTATGAAGGCAAGTTATTGTAAACGTCTTACTAGTGGATATACAATAATTATGTTGATTCACAGTTATAATTTATTTTTCATTTGTATTGCAGATGTGTTCATGACCTCTTCCCTATTGTACAAACACTGTGTGATGTATTTTAGGTAGCTGTCAGAGCAAAAAGATTACATTTTTAATCACGGTTTATGGGTAATGCATTGTTACAGTAAAAAGAAGAATGAGGAAGCAGTAACAATCATTCAGAGCCATGGTGGCAGGACACAAACTACCTAGGTGGTATTGAGGACTCTTTATAGCTAATGTGGCAGAGAGAGCTTTTAAGAAAAAGTATGAAAAGGGAAAGTGTGTTGGCTTTGGAAAGATTTACAGAGAATGAGAGCTTGCAAAAAATTCCAGCAAAATAACAGAATACAGATACACCAATAAAAAGGGATGTAAGGACTGCCATTTTCATCAAGCAGCACAGCAGAATTGTCTGCGCTATTATCTAAATTAGGAGACCAAGTAAAAGATTTTGTATTTTTGACTGACTTATGTTTGCTCCCCAACTTGCTTTTTGTAATAGTTTTAAACAGATCTGCTAGTTTTGATCACCTTCACCTACTTCTAATATTGTCAAAATACTAGGATTTCATCTTTCCTCACCTTATTTTTTCATCTTTGTGCCACCTTCTAGCTGGGTTCAAAAAGTTTGAGATACTTTGGAATAAACCTTCCAGGAATCCTAGCAGGAATGATGCTTGCAGAGCAACATATGTCTTTGCTTTTTATGTTGACTTCTGTAGAGTACTGAGTCAAGTGGAATTACAGTCTTCACTTTCACTTGCAGGAGTACAGAATATCCAACAAAAAAGTCATACAACTTTTGTTGTTGTTGAAGTAGGTCCCTGCATTGTGAGGAATGTTTTATCTGGCCAGGAGGCAAGAGTTTTGCTGAATGACCCCAGAATAAGCTAAGGGCCAGCTCCTTCTTAGACTGCTCCAGGTATGGCTGTCCTATCTTTGTGGAGCACACATGGAAGAAAGCCCCAGACCCACACTGATCTCTGTATGCTGGCTCCCATCCTCCCACTTCAGGTTTATCATGTCTTTGGTGTGGGATATGTCCTTACAGTGTAGCATTTGACGAAGGATCTGTGTCATAACAAAGTAGTTAAAGCATAACTGTTCAGGTTGGAGGGAGTGGTTGGAGCTTCTTTAGCTCAAAATAACAGACATAATAAGTATAATTTTATGTCCTGTCAGTCATGTTCTTGCTCCCTGTTGTAGGGAACTACTTTGCTTAGTTCCAGGGAGCCCCAGAGCAAGCTGCCTCAGTCAGCAAGTAGAGGCTGGTAGGAAAGCAGGCATAATGCATGGAGAAGGCTGGTAAATCTCACTGACACATGCAATGAAGCCTCTTCCTTGAACACCCTCTCCCAGTCATACACAACAGCCATCCTTTAATAAAGGTTAGAAACATAGAGTCAAAGCTAAGACTTTCAGAGACAGGTTATGTATTTTGCAATAGTCTGTAAACTTTGTTGCACTCAAAATCTTGTGTGTGGGCAAAGAGAAGGCACAGCTTACAAAACTAAAGATTTCATGTGAGTGTGACTGAAATTTTAGTCTAAACATTCTGGTCAGTCCAGATGTATTCATTACTGAAAATAAGAAATACGTCTGTGCAAAAAAAAAAAAAAAAAAAATCATTAATAATGATACTATGGTTAAAGTTGTTGCATGAAAGTTTCCTAGTTTCTACCTCTTTTCTGATATTGTGCTCACCCTTCTTCCAGTGCTCTGACTCCTAAAGTTGATGGTTTGATTTTGCTGCTGGTGGTGGTGTTGGTGGGACTGTTATGATAAGTTGCCAGCAACTGGAAACCTTCATGAGGAGGATAAGATGTCCATTTTGATGGTTTCTTCGTCACCTGGAGTTTATTTTATATGTTAGCTAATTTATTTTCACACTTCTTTTTTTCCATTGCTCCACATTACACCTGGTATTACTACATATGGTGCTTTTTCAGTGAACTAGATACTATTTTTTGTCTTCTTTGCTACCCCTAAACCAGATTTTCTTCAGTTCCCCTGTCTGCAGGTCTGCAATTCTCTAACTGGCCAGTGTTTAGATGCTTATAGCTGTGGGGTCTATGATGTCAAGTATATGCTCCACATCTTACAATCTCCTTCCTGTACTCCTCCATGCCATATACTGAGTCTCTTCAGGGTCTCTCTTTCATACCAGGCCTGATGTAATGTTGCATCATTAAATTCCAGTCATAAAACCATTATAGTACTGTACAAAGACAAGGGAAATACAGCCAAATACACAGGTCCCTGGTTGATTAGAAAAATTGTTCATGTTCTACTCTACAAACTCTTTGTGGTATGGGAAGCAGGTCAGGGTTTGTTCTGTTTCCTTCTAGTGCACTCATAGATCTAGCTTTTCTTTGGTCCCACTTTTGGATTTTAATACTGTTGCAGATATTTATTCACAGGTGGCTCTTCGTATTATGTTATTTGAAATCTGTGCACCTGCTAAAACTAATTATCCTCAGATCACCTTGGCAATGCCTTTGCTAAAGGATAAATGCTTTTGTAGACCCATTTACAAAGGATAATAGTAAGTAGACTTTGTTTCATGTTTAAGAATTTGATTTTGATTTGGATCTGAATAAAATTCTGCTCTGAAAATCTGTTTAAGTCACATCTGTTTAAGTAGGAGGGTCCTTGTCATAGAGAACCCTCTGTTGCCCATTGCCAAGCAATCACAAAAGGGAGACAAGCCAACTGTGTGATCCAGTCATCTCAGTAGTGGTTGTGACATGGGACATCTTAGCTTCTCTGCTCTGCAATCAGCCCATGGTGGAACTGTAAATAAAATGTTATAACTTTTATTTTTTCCACCTGCATCACAAAAATTTTTATTTCAAAGTGAGGCACATTTTCTAAGCACAGAAATGTATTATTCTGCTAATTTTTCATAGCTTTTAATATGTATCTTCTGGAATAAAGATAATCCCTAATGCCTTGCTAGTAACAGCAATTTTATGTGTCTTAGCTTGTACAAAGAGAAAGAACACAGAGACACAGTCTTACATTTTTGCTGAACTTTGTTCTTCTCTGAAAATATTTCTTTTCTGAATTCATATTGTCAAGTGTTAACAAGTAATGGGGCTTGATGAACAATGCTTGGGGATTCTGGGTCAAAGTCTTTATGGTTGCTTAATTGTTTAATACATAGAAAGTAGGAGGTGGAAGAGAATATTTCATTTTCATAATGAGGGGGAATCACAAGGGGAGTGTAGGGATCTCTGTGGAGGCTTGTGCTCCTGAAAGTGTTCTTAAGACATATGAAAGACAAGAGGAAGAATAGATATTGTAATAAAGCTGGGCTTTTCAGATGAAGAACTAGGAAACCAAATGAGAGAAACAAATGGGCGACTTAAAAAGCAAGCAGTGATTCATTGCATTACCATGTAGCGGTACTGCGGGAGTCCTTGCTGTGGAAGTTGTGCATGCTAAAAATGTGCATGGATTCCAAAATCACGGAATGAATTTGTGGAGAAAAAGGTTCACTGATATGAAGAAGAAAGAATAGCATTTCTGGTTCAAGTCTCTGTGGCAAGCTAAGAGGTCATACTGGAGAGAAAGGATAGATACCTTGTTTCCACAGTGTTAGTGAGAGATACTTGTCTACTTGGACCTTTGATCTGAACTGAAAGGCATACTCTAATGTTGTTCTGAAAAAATCAGTTTTGCTCTCCCAACCCTTCATTTTCATTCCCTCTTGTCTAGTATCCCCTTCTTTTCTGTCACAAAGTCAAACACCTTTATCCAAGTAACTCCTCTGCTTTCTTTGTCCATATCATCAAATGTATTTGTGATCCATCCTGAAGCTGTCCTTTCCAAGGTTTCTAATATTGTTTCCTTTGTTTGATTTATCAACTCTCTTTGTACTTTAGGGCTCATGATTCTGTCTATCCCTCAGCATCTCCTCAAAAGGTTCCTCTTCATTTCCTCTCCCACTTTCTGTTAAATTTTCACAAAGGTTTGTCAGTGATATCCTTCTGTTAGTCCTTGACTCTGGGTAGGGTAGTCTTCCTCTATAAGGTACCCTATAAACAATTATTTAATTGTTTTCCTTAAAGCCTGTCATAATAAATTTTTTGTGCTTTCATGTGTGGAGAGGTGTTGACAGTGGTTAATTTCCCAGCTGTTCATCAGTGTTTTCCATTTTTTCTCAGTGCTCATGGCTTTGTGGATGTATATCTACTGTCTTTGGCTCCCTGTGCCATGCAAGCACTTGGGACAGAAGCAGCCTTTTAATGTGTTTGACCAAAGCACTAAAATGTATGTATGACATTTGGGTGTATCACAGACTAGGACAGACTAGTAGCATTGTACTAGGACAGAGCCTGGCATTTCTTCATGCTGAATAATCACTGTCCTGTGTTGTGAAAGTGGCTGTCGTTCCTTTAGATAATTTATAGACAGAATGCTGGTATTGTCAGCTTTTAAAATATACCATTGGAGCAAACATCAAACTTTTATTCTGCTTTGGTTAAATTCGGAGAAATGGTGCTTTGAAAGTTTACATTTGGATATGTTCTCACTTTAGGGCCAAGGTGCATCTTCAGGAGGAAAGGCAGGAAAAGCTGGTAAAGCTAAAAAACGGGTAAGATTCTTAAGTTTTAAAATATTTTTTCTTTTTTTTTCCTTTTTTTTAGCTGAGATACAAAAAAGATTTCGTCTGAACAATGAGATTTTTTTTTTAAAGCTCAGTTTATCAGTTGATAGCAAGAGGTTGCTATAGGTTTCCACTGAGAAGGGTAATACACTGGGAAGTTGGGACAAAAAAATATCACCTGGAACAAAGGCACAATTTGGGTAGAACGCAGTACGAAAACATTCAAATAAAATGTTTGGGATGTGAATTCCAAAATACAAGCTGACTTACACCGAGAGAAAACTGCCTGCTTAGTTTAGAAAATTCAAAATATAGCCCATATTCACTTAATGAAGTACAAACCTTGGGGAAAATAGTCTTGACTTCTTTGACACACCATAATGTTTTTTACTGTTGGGCAAATAAATTATTAGAATACCCTGATTTAATCTAGCTTCCTCTTACTTAGCTCCATTGACAGGAATGGAAGAACAGTCTATGTGACTTTAAACAGGCATATTAATAAACAGCTTTTCACTTTCGTGGGACAAATCACTGTTTCATTAAATGTTTCCTCTTTTCACCCTTTAAAAATTGAAAGTTATTTGCTTTTAAATGAAAATCATAAATAAAAATATTAAAACCACAATACTTCATATATGATTTGGCTGGGAAAACAGCCACTGGCAACTGACTGGCATCAAATTATGTGTGATAAATGCCCTAGAAGCAGATGTTCATGTGGGCAGCATTAAATCACAAACAACTGTTCTGCAGTCATCATCTCTTGTGCATCAGAGCGCCTGACCTTCCTTACAGCTTGCCTCATTTCAGCTCCCTTAGGGAAGGAAATAAGACTGCAGCCTGTAACTTTCCCTGGGCTTGTGGAATATGCAAAATTCTCTGTTACTTTCAGCCACTGCACATTTTGACACAGCATTGTGCTTTTTACCTTTGTGGTGCTCTGCAGGTAGCAAAGCATTGCTGGGTCCAGCATCTGTAGCTTCAGCCATAAGCTGTACTTGCACTTTGGACTCATCCTCAGCTTTTTTATGGCTGTAAAGTTAGAAAGCCTGAGAGAACTGTATTTACAAGAATGATTATTTTAAATCAACTTATTACATTTTGAACCAGAAATTTTACCCTGAGCAGTTAAGCACTTTAATCAGCAGCTTTGTGTTCTGACAGACTTTTTTTTTAAGGACAATTAATGGAAATTCATTCCTGCAATGATTCATTTCCTTTTTAGTGACCTTATATCATGACATCCACCAAATGCTAGCCCAGGGAGAGCAGCAGGCTGTTGTTGGGGGAATGGAGACATGCTGGCCTTTGCAAGAAATTATTAACATGCCTCCAGGAGCCAGATCCCTCCAGCTTTGCATTTCAAACTAAATTCTATGTGTAGCCTATAGAATAACATGTCAGGAGTAATTGCAGGTTCTTGGCTTATGCCCTTGAGTAGTCCTTAAGTCCTATAATACCCTTGGGCATTACGTGGCAAGGGAAACAGGATTGCCAACTTTTAAATGGAGATTGAAGTGGAATCACTTGAGTTTTGTTGTTGGAGTTAATCCAATTTTGTGGCAGGGCAGGGATTATCTTCAGACTGCAGCTCCTCCAACCCACTGAACTCTTGCTGTCAAGTGTAACCATATGAAAATCTTCACATTTTGACCTGCCATTTGTGATGATCTGCTCTGCTGAAAGCAATGATGGGTGGGGGAATGTTGTTTTTATGTCTTTGCTCTTTGCCTCAAAAAGTGCTGCTTTGGCAAGGAGCAAAACTGTCAGTCTTGTGGCATTACTGAGATTGTTATTCCTGTTCTAGGATGAAGAAACATCTGAAACAGGAGAGGATGGATTGACAGCAAGGGCTGTAGTCAGATCCCCAGATCAGCTGAGGCTAACTGAAGCTGTGAGTAAAGCAAGGCCTGTCTTGTCATTGTACATGAGATGTGTACAAAACTCCATAAACAGAAGCCTACCCATTAGTTTGGAGGAAATTCTGCATGAGTAAAACTCCAGTACTTGCTGAAGTATAGTGTCTGCAGTACTAGCTGAAATGGCTTCAACAGGAAAACAGGGAGAATGTGCTTTGAAACCCAGTTCTGGGCTAACTGGGGCCTGGAGCTAATCCAAAAGGGAATATGAGGCTGGGGCTTCACTCAGTTAGGGAGGACCCAGAACCAACACTGAGCTTTTCAGGTGCCTGTGAGCAATACACAGGACCAAGAAGTGTCCTACAATGTTATTGCTGTTTCTTCCCAGACTGGTTCAATAGCATTGCAGTTGGTCACTCTTCCAACTGCAGTTGTTTCCCTCTTCTCACTGCCTTATGAAATTCTAGTATTGTTCCCTGTCCTTAAACTAGCTGTGACGGGGAAGCTTTATGTACATCCCTCAACTCAGGCAGTAAAAATAGATAACAGCTGTATTTTTTTTTTGTTCACATTAGTCAATCCTGAAAGTACTGCTACTGGGCTTATTGTTTATTTTTGAACAGTGTAAATTTTAAAGATGCAAGTTGTCTGTCATACCCTATAGAATGCAGCTAGCATTTTTCAAGTACTACCATATCTTAGATGAGAACTAAAACCAAGCAAGCCCATTGAAATACTGTGGTAAGAAGCAGGATGACTGTTCTGGATTCCACTCTCAGCCACGTTTGCCCCAAGCACTGCTCTTGCGGCGGCATCACCTGCAGATGAGATATCTGCAATGAACTGTACATCACAGAACTGAGCATAAACATGGTGATTTTTGTTGCTGTACATTGTATTAGTAATGCAATTTTATTTATAATACTATTTTGTTTCTATTGCAAAGGAATTAAAAGCGGAAATTACACGTACCTTGACAGCTGATAATCCCCATATTCCCCGGGATATTGTCAGATTCAGCTTTACAGTAAGTGTGACATGACCCATAAAACCAGAATTTTTTGCAATTAATTGGTTTTGTGTTTTCCTTTGGTTTATAGCCAGGTAAATTTTCTTTCAATATGGCTAAATCTTGTTACATATTTACTGCCAGTGGTTCTTAACAGGTTTTTGTAGAGGGTAAAAGTCCAAAAGCATTGATGCATTTATTCAGAAGTAGGATATCACAATTACAGAACAAGATCTGTCAGTGAAGGTAATTAATGCAGCTAATCTCACGTAGTTATTTTTCCCATTCTATGGTGGTTAAAGGACAAAAGGCAAGGCTCATGTGAAGATTGAATTATAGGAGAGCTCAGAAATGTGTTTTGTGAAATCACTGGCAAACTTTATTGATGATGAGTAGGAGTGAGCAACAGACAGCCAGAAAATATCCAAGAGTTGCATTCACATTTATATGTGCAGGGCACATACTGTGTTACCCTGGAGCAGCCTTCTCCCTCTACCAAATACAGCCAGCATCACAGGCAATCACATGGGTGGAGTGATGCCTTTGCCTTCCACTCCTGCCTGGGAAGGATTATACACTCTGAAAGAAAGGGCATGGGGACAGCTCCTCCAACTCTGGCATTGAATTATTCCCAACTTTAGGCAGGTGTCCTGGTTTAATCCCAGCTGGCCTCTAAGCCCCATACAACCATTCACTCATTCTCCCATGGTAGGACAAGGGAGAGAATCAGAGGAGTAGAAGTGAGAAAACTTATGGGTTGGCATGAAGACAGTTTAATAAGGAAAGCAAAAGCTGTGCAAAGCAGAATGAGGAATTAGTTCACCACTTGAGGCAGATGTTCAGCAATCCCTAGGAAAGCAGTGCTCCCTGTCATTTAATGGTTACTTGGTAAGATACACCTCATCATTCCAAACATCCCCCCATTCTTCTTCTTGCCCCCAGCATTCTTCTTCCCCCAGATTTATACGCTAAGCATGGTACCATATGGTATGGAATATCCTTGTGGTTAGATGGGTGAGTTAGTGGTGAGGTGGGTGGGGAACAGAACTCTGTGCAAGTGCTGCTCAGCAATAACCCAAACATCCCTGTGGTTATCAGCACTGTTTTCAGCACAAATCCAAACTACAGCCCCACAGTAGCTACTGTGAAGAAAATTATCCCTGTCAAAACCAAACATCTAAGGGAAGAGAAAACCAAGCAAAATATTCCCAAGACTGTATCACCTTTGTGCTTCTTTACTTGTTTCACCAACCATTACATGATTCCAGAGAAAGGAAATCAGTCTTGATGAATCAAATAAAGCACTTCTCTTCTATTTGGAGCTGGAGTTTTCCATGTTTATGGTATATAGACAGGCAATCAGTAATCCATATCTTCAAATTCTCTACAATGACTGAAGTGGGTTCAGTGCTATGCTGTGATTAACATAGTAAGCAATTAAATATGCAAGAAGAAGCTATTGAAGCACATGTGTTCTTTGGTGGCTTCCAGTTGCTTATAGGTGCAGCTCAAACTAAATAATACAGATCGAGATGTTGTTTACTGTGAAGATGGTGAGGCATTGGAGCAGGTTGCCCAGAAAAATTATGGATTCTGAAACCCTGGGAGTGTTCAAAGCCAAGTTGGATGGGGCTCTAAGCAACTTTTAGGCTAGGGAAAGGTGTCCCTGTAGAGGGCAGGGAGGTTACAACAAGATTTTCTTTAAGATCTCTTATAGCCTAAACCATTCCAGGATTCTATGATTCTGTGATTCTATGATTTGTTGGGTTTTTGTTTTGTAGGAACGAGCATACAAGCTAGTGGATGATATGGATCAAACAACCATTCACTTGACTTTGAATGGATATTTGATACACAAAGATTCAGATGAAGGCAGACGCCAGAGTATCCGATCAAGCACTGAAGCAGGTAGCTTTCTTGTCTGAAATCACAATAATTTTCAGATAGGCACTGGTTCCTCTTATTCAACACAATGGAATGGTCATGCTGCATTACTGTAGAATTAAACGGCTCCTACTTTGGTTTGCATTCTTGCTGGCAGTCAAAATTAGAAAAGTAATCAGCCAGATGTTTGCTGCAGACTAGAAAATGGTGTGTGTTTTTTGAGTAATTTGAGGACTAAGACTGAAATTTTCAGTTATTTGGTGTCTTTTAAATGTCTTTTGCTGCCATTAATGTCAAAACTACTTAGCCTGTTTTGAAAGTTTCAGGCATTATTTAAAGTATTAAAGAAGAAATGTTTGGAATCTGGGTGATTATTCAGGAAACTAGCAGATGCATGATCAATTCTTGAATTCTTACCAAGATATCTACTTTCAGACAATGTGAGATACAAAGCCCTGAACTACTTGGACCTTTGATCTGAGCTACTATCAACACTCTTAGGTGTTCTGATACACTGACCAGAGACTGAAAGCCCAGTTATTAGTAAAGAGTTCTAGGTCCTAATTTTCAGTGGGGGAGGATGTATTGGCTACTGATTTAATTGTATTTCTGCTGTTTGTGAAGGGGGATGAGTGTTCTGTCAAGGTGGTAAGTGCCAGGCACAACAACAACACTGGGTGAGCAAGCTCTTGAGAATAGTTCTTACTTGGATCTTCTGAGGATCAGTCCCTCCTTTATTTTACACTTAGCAAATGAAGCATGATGATTTGAGGTAGGGCAAAGTGCTTAATGGGATCTTCAGTGCCATGAAATCATGGATTTTTGGCAGTGCTTTTCATAGATTCCAAACCAATCAATTTCAAGTGGCTCGATGATAGCATGGCTACACAGTCAAGGTTGTGACTGGAGTGTAGACATCCATCATTCTTTAACAAGACTAGTATATTAATTTTTATCCATGTAAATAAGAACAGTCATGTTATAACTTCTGTGTGCCTTGAAAACATTCTTAGTACATAACTGAAGACATTTCTGAAGGATAGAAAGGTCTGGAGCTGAAGGGATACCCAGAAACAGCTACTCAGATCAGAAATAGGTTACAGAAGTTTGCTCTGAGTCAAAATGTTTATTTTTATTTCAGTTCCTCGAGAAGTACTGCAGATGAATTCTAGAAATACCATTGTCACCTTTTGTGGTTTTGAGCAAACAATTGTTCTCCAAAATGAGGATTTGTTACTGTGTTTCCTAATGAGACAGCATTAGGAAAGGATACATATGTATATCAATGCTCCAGAACACAGAGGATCTCTAGAATATTAGATAAGATATCCTGTTATTCTGGGCTCATTCACATATCCTTTGTGTCATCAGAGCAGGCTCCTGTTGAGGAGGAAGAAGCTCCTGTGGAGGCTTCTGCTGAGGCAACTGAAGAGCCAGAGACTAAAGATGAAGAACCCACAGAAGAAGCTGAGGTAATTCTCTGTAGTGAGCTAAGAGCCGTCCATTTTATTTTTAGCATTAGCTTTTAAATTACATTACTATAAAATGTGTTTGCTTCTGCGGTTGCTTCTTTTATGTCTGTCAGTGCTGTAGGTGAGAACGTGCAGGTTCTGCTGGGCAGCTGTGGTCCTGTTGGCATTTTTCAGATGTAGAAGCTGAGTAGGGGGATCATACCAGATCTGTCTTTATCCAGATATTATATCAAAACAAAGTGTAACTTCCTGAGATCTGGAATTTTCCTGGACACTATGTCCATTGGTGAAAAGCAAAATCTGAAGGGGTGAAAGCAGCAGGCATAACTGAAGGAAAGAAGTAGTGGCCCAGTTTAAAGGCAGTTGGCTGATAGGAAGGGAGTAGCCTGTGAGAAGTTTGTTCTTATCCACACATTGTCAGAACCCACACAGTGTCAGATTTTCAGGTGAAACTTGTTGTCTAGCAAGGAAATGAAAACACAGGGTAATGGGACTCTAAAAAATCTGTTCCATGAGTCCATTTTACCAAAGGCAACTGTGCTATATTATCTCTGTCATGTCAGGTTTTGTTTTAAAGCAGTTTCAGTTCCTGAATGTCTATATTCCCATTCAAATATCATTTTAGCATCTTCTTGGTCTGAGTCTGGAAGTCTCCTAAATTGTATCTTAAATATTGAGTCTTCAGTTACAGTTGCCTTCCCTAGGCAGCAGAAATCCAGCAGTTTGAGGAGAAGGAAAGAGAAAACTGGTTCTCTCAGGATGGAGTCACCACTGTATTTTTTTGCAGGCTGAAGAAGAGGGAGAGAGGGAACAAGAAGCTGAAGCAGCTGAGGCAGCTGAGGCAGCTGAGGAAGCTGAGGCAGCAGAGGCAGAAGAGCCTCCTCCCCCAAAACAGTCAGAGAAGAAGCTTGCTAACCAGTTCAACTTCATTGAGAGAGGTTCAACTACATACCACTATCCTTTGCGGGTATGTTGCTGTTTCCTTCAGTGGTTGGAGGAGGGCATGTAGATCACCTGTTTGTGTCATATCCTGTGATCTGTCCATACTGTTAGGAAAAGAGGTTTAGTGGTTTTGCTACTGTAAAACGTTGGTGTGATGCAATGGTGGCAGAACACAGAATATTTCTTGTCTCATGAACTCTTGGAGAGCCTACAAAAGTTTTGATGCTACTGTAAATCCATAAGCCTTTACTTGAATATGATATTTTTCATGTTTATTTTCTCATCTGGAAAAGTACGAAGCAGTGTTAGGGTAGCAGCTGAGTACTTGGAATGTCTGAAAGCAATTTCTGTTTGTCGCTGTGTACTTTTATGATCTTGTACTTCAATTCTTATTAATGGAGCAGAAATATAAGTTTTCTATAGGACAAATGTGTTTGTTCTTGCATTAAGCATGGGTACTAGAGTAACAAACTTACGTAAGTGTGACAAATTTGTACTTCTTGTACATGGTATATCTCCCTCCCACACTGCATGCATTTTCCAATAAGTACAGACCCAAACCCTTATGTTCCCTCCCTAAGCCTTTTGCTGAACCTACAGCCATTCCCTCTGAGCATGTTTTTGTGGGGCCTTCTGGCTGAGCAGTCCTGGTGATGTTGGGTCGTGATGGCGTGCTCAAAAAGCACTTTCCTACATCATACAGGTTTCAGAGAAAACATTATTTTGTTTTCCTTGCTACAGTTGGAGTGCATATTTCCCAAAGGGCCTGTCTGTTGTCTTACAGCCGTTACCCCTAGGGTTAGATGTCTTTACATATGATGGACTCAGTAAGATACATGAGTTACTGTGCTGCTGAAGACAGAAGATCTCAGGAGAGTTTGTCCAGCAGTGGGCTGCTCCCTATGAAGTTTGAGCTAAGATTCTGCATCGTTTAAAAATCGCAGTGAAGGCCATGGAATTTCTTATTTCTTTGCATATTCTCTTCTTCCTAACGATTTTATTAGGAGAAGCTTGTGTGTCTCTGTATGATTCTGCCTTTGAAAGCAGAATATAGACCTTAAATAGCTGCATAGTTCTGCTATGTGCAGTACAGGATGCTCAGTTTCCTCTGAGAATGTCTTCATTTCAGAGGTCAGTGAAATGCTACAGGCAGCTTCTTAAAAATGTTCTGACACAACAGTTTTTTTATATAAGATGTTGTTCTTTTAAAGGAACATTTCACAGAAATATATTTATTTCAGAATATTGATGTAAAGATGATAACAATATTATTTCAGTAGCATCAGATGAATTGTTTATAAGTTTCATTCCATTCAATTATTTTGTTCTGACTGTTGCATCTGACTGGCTTTTAATATATAGGACAAAACTTTTCAAACTTGGTAGGATGTCATACCTAATACCATAATTGGTACGAGAACATTTCAAATGGTGGAGGTGAAAAAAACGATTTGAACTCCTTCAAAATTACCCACTGAAATGTTTGAATTATGTGGGAAAAAAATCAGAAGGTCTCATGAACATTCTTTTGGTTCACAACAAAATCTTTTTGAAGTTGCATGATCACCAATAGTGTTGTGCAGTGCCCTAGGAGTCATTTGGATATCAAGTTATTCATGCAGACTGTTCCCACAACTGAGCTATGGCACTGGAGAGGGCTTCAATGCTGAGATTATGCTTCTTCATGCTTTTTCTTTTTTTCAGGAAAAAGGATTACAAACTGACCCTGCACCTATTGAAACTTTCTCAGAGAATGTTAACCAGGTATATCTATATGTATATCTGTATGTCTATCTCTATGTATCTATCTATATCTATATCTATATCTATATCTATATCTATATCTATATCTATATCTATATCTATATCTATATCTATATCTATATCTATATCTATATCTATATCTATATCTATATCTATATCTATATCTATATCTATCTATATCTATATCTATATCTATATCTATATCTATATCTATATCTATATCTATATCTATATCTATATCTATATCTATATCTATATCTATCTCCTTTTTATCTTTAAAGTTGTTTTAGAGTATATTTTGGAAATTGATGTGTGAGAGAGTTAAAATCAAATTATTGTGTTTGCATTCTTTGCAGTGGAATGAATTCCTTTACTGTGGCTTTTATGTCTGTTTTTAATCTGACAACAAACTAGTATGACCCACTTTTTTGCCTTAATGGGTGAACTTGCTCATGGTTCATATTTCTATTTCTATTTCTGTTTCTATTTCTGTATTTAAGTGTCTCAGTTTAGATGGTTTTCACTGTTTCATTTTGTGCCAGCCACCCTGACATGTCTGCTTTAGAGAGTCTTAAGTGAGTGGAAATGGGGAAACCACAGGGTGAGAATAGTTTTGGATTCAGCAAGAGCTGGGTTGCAGCTTGCCGGGTACTGGCTCCTCTAGAGAAATACTCTCTTTTGCAGTATTGTTAAGGATTTGGCATATGCAGCACTTGGGTTTTTACTTTTGCTAAGTTTAGCTGTATGCAGAAGCAGATTTCTGAAGACCAAAGCTGAACCAAATGAGAAATACAGCATAAAGAACGTGGAAGACTTGTTGCAAGAAACTTGACTCTGTTTTATGTAGCAGAAATGTACCTGTCTATTCATGATTAAATGCTCTGTAGCATTTTCTGCATCCCTTAAAAAAGTGAAAAAAATAATTTGGATGAAATTTCACACAAGAAATATATTACAGCTTTCAGTGGAAAGGGAATCCAGCTAATTCTGCTGATTCTCAGATATTTGTAAAATGTAATTATATTTGTTACAGATATAAACATTGTTTCAAACTAGTGTATCAAACTGGTATTGGAAGCATCATTTTGTTACCAGTGAGCCTAGGAGCAAGGAGAAGACACTGTAACATAATGGCAGCAACTTAAAAAATGATGTTTCCTGCAGAAAATAAGAGGAGTGAAAGTATCTATATCAGTTTAAAAACTGTAATCTATTTTATTCCTGAACCTGAAATTGCAGAGTTATTGGCCTGAGATCTTCCCTCCCTCCAGTTGGAGTTTTCTTCCATTTTTTTTTTCTAACAGTGAGATGTCCTGAGATTTAGAACAGAGGTCTTTAAGATAATTAGCCCTGACTAAGATTTTGCATTACATGTTTGGAAACTAAGAGGAAAAGTTTTGCATTGATTTCTTTTTATATTGTTGAAATTTTCAGTGGGTCTAAAACATGTTTTATATAAACTCTTTTTTTCCCTCAGCTCTTTTTTCCTTTATGTTCTTTCTTACGCTCACAATTTCCCATTCCAAACTTTTCTGTTCTACTCCTTCTCACACTTTTCTCATCTTCTTTGTCCTTCCCGTGATGTTTGGAACATCTTTCCATCTCATTTCTGCCTGCAGATTTACAACACAATGCAGTTTTTTTTCCCCTAGAGAGTTCTGCTACCTTTATTCCAATGTTCTATTCTATATTCTGTGTTTGAATCATATTCTCTATCCTAAGCTAATGTGTCAGAGTGCTTTTGTTTTGTCCTGAAAGAAATACACCTGCTTCAGATACAATACTAGGATTTCAATACTAATGAATAATTCTTAAGAGAAATTATTGGGTCTACTTGAGTAAGACATGTGTGGCTTGTGGCATAGCAGACGATTCAAAGCTGCTCTCAGTTTCCATTTGATCATATGCTGCAGAATTGGAGTCCAAATTTAAATTGTGTTAAATAACTACAATTTAATTTTCCAGCACCACATGAGAAATGTCATAAGGCAAATGTTTAATGCATATTTTCTATTAAGCACTGGTAAATTGGCCAAACACAAAGTCCTGCAAAAATTAAGGTATGGACAAAGTCAAAGCAGCAAATAGAGTGCTGGAGGAAAGAAATTGTTAAGAATGCAGTAATATGTTCTTAAAATAAGACATGCCCCATCAAGCTTGAAAAGTCCTGGATCTCAACTCTTCACTTTTTGTGCAAGAAGACAGATAGCTCAGCTAATTAGCTGAGCTAATTCCAGCAGCAGTGGTCCTGTTGTGATAACTATAATATTTTTGTGATGGTGTAGATGGCTATTCTCAGGAATATGATCAGGTCCTGATATATCCTGCCTCTGTCTGTCTCTCAGTGGTGTATCTATGATGCCTATATGGAAGAACTTGAGAGAATGGAAAAGGCAAAAGAGAAAGAAAAAGCAAAACCTGTGGTAGTAAAGAAAGAAGAAACACACACTGGAAGAAAGTTATCCTATGTGGAGCCACCGGTATGTTTCATAATGTGGGGAAAAAGGCTGTTCAAAGTGGTGGTGGGTGCATCTGTAGAGCAAGTCAGGTGAAAATGAATCGTGCTGGCTGTGTAGCTTGTTGTCTTAGAAGGCAAATAACATCCTTAGGAAATGCAAAAGTTAGTTTTTTCTAGAAATTGTATTCCCAAAACAGTATTTCTGTTGTGCTGTATAAAACAGGATTTTGATTTTGCATAATATTATTTTCAAACCTGATTTCCAGGTGAGATGTACAGATTTTGGTTTTTGTGATCTGTGTCACATTTTTGATTATTATGTGAGGGATAAAAGAACTAAATAGGTAGAAACATCCTGTCATTTTTCAAAGAATTGTAAGTGATAATGGTAAACATACACTCTTTCAATTTGAAAGGTATTGAAATTTAGGATTGTTTCAAAGTACAGCACTGTAGTAAAATGCTTTTCACTATTTTTTAATTTTAATTTTTAATTATTTTATAGATTTACAGTTTATACATTTTCGAATTTTAGGTACTTAAGTGGCATGCTTCTCGACATATCAGGTGTCCTAATACCTGCCATGCCCTGAGCTGATGCTGTGACCTTACTCTGAGGATGGTACTGACTACTAATCCAAAGTCACAGGCAGCCTAGGAGTGCCATGTGGGAATGAAACAGTTCATTCCATCAAAGTGACAGTATCTCCACCTTAAAAATATCATCCCACTTCAAACACTGAGTGTAGGATATATAGGACAATATGGCAACCCTGAAAGATTTTTTTCATGTTCCAAAATGTTTTCCAGGGGTTCAGGAAGTTTTCTATTACTGTTTAACTGTCTGTTTCGTTCTTCCCTAGTGTAAGGTAAACAATTTAGAAGGCAAACAGAAATAATTTCTATAACAACTGGAGCAAGAAACCCTGAGACTCTTCATACAGAATCATGGAAATGAGTTCATAATTTCCTCCTTATAAGTGTAGACATATCAACATAATAAAGACACATACATACATACATACATACATATATATGTGTCTATGTGTGTGTGTGTGTGTATGTGTGTGTGTACATATATATAGATATGTGTGTGAACATATGCATATCTATCTATTTATGTACATATATATATATGTATATTTGTGTATGTGTAATAAGAGCTGACACCTCAAACTGGCTTTAGCTCTCTCATACCATATGGCCAATGCCACTGCAGAGGATTTGGCTGATTTAGCCACGAAGCAGTACTGTGCCTTAACCTTATAGTATAAACAGACCAGGAACACGTTCTGACAGACTTATTCCTGTGAATTGTGCCATGGAAATTCACAGTTCTTTTGAAAACCAGTAAACCTTTCACCTGAGTATGTTTCAGAGAATTAAGCCTCAAGTAAACATTACACTTACAGGTTTACAGCAGATGGACTGCTAAAAACTGATAATGAAAATATAGTAAATATTCTACCAATGAAACTATATTGTGAAACACCTGCTGCTCACTCTACTGACAACAATGGGAAATTGAAATCCAGTTATTCACGATATCTGTCCCTTTGCTGTTTTGCTTTTCATGCTGAACACTTTCCAGGGTGCTTAGAGGCAAGCCAAAAAGTCAATGAATTGAATAAGTGAAATGAAAAACTTCATTATGCAGAGCCAGTATCCCAAACTAAGGTCCTCTTAAGGCTGGTCAACCAACCTGAAGTGTATGAAAACCTGATGAGTTCTTCACTCGCTAACTGGAAAAATGCAGCCTGAAGTATTTCAAGGCTCAAATCAGACTTACAGCAATCATCATGTCTGTTCAGATGTAGGTATATGGAAATTAGAGGTTGATCAGAATCAGACATCAGAAACTACATTTCAAGCCAGCAAGTGGAGAAGTAGGTTTTGTGGATCTGCTAACTCACATGTTACACCTCGCTCATTGAAACAGAGCTTTATCAGTTGAGCACTTTTTAAGGCCGAACTGTGCTTGGTCGTTGTGGAAGATAACTGTGGAACATCAAGCATGAGACATAGATGATTGGATCAGCCTGCCGTGGCTAGAAACCACAATTAATTTCCACCATTGTTTTGGTCAGGCTGTGTTTTAGCAAGAAAAACAATGGTAGCTGCTGAGATAGCACCACATTTAACCCAACGGAAAGAAGATAAAATGAGTGGCTATTTACCACAGGTGGATCTCTCATGGAAGCTGTTGCTATGGTAGGAGGCCATGAAAGAGAAGATCCAAAAACTAAAGCCACAGCTGGAGATAATGGCAAGAATTACATGAGAATTTGAAAATGTAGTGAATGGGAAGGGAGAGAAAACAGTATTGGTGCTGAATAAGAGGTCAAAGGAACACACAACTGAGAGAGAAAGGATGTGATCCATCTAAGAGCATGGCCAAAAGCAGAGAAGAAAAAGGGGAGAGGAGAGGAGAGGAGAGGAGAGGAGAGGAGAGGAGAGGAGAGGAGAGGAGAGGAGAGGAGAGGAGAGGAGAGGAGAGGAGAGGAGAGGAGAGGAGAGGAGAGGAGAGGAGAGGAGAGGAGAGGAGAGGAGAGGAGAGGAGAGGAGAGGAGAGGAGAGGAGAGGAGAGGAGAGGAGAGGAGAGGAGAGGAGAGGAGAGGAGAGGAGAGGAGAGGAGAGGAGAGGAGAGGAGAGGAGAGGAGAGGAGAGGAGAGCCTTGACAGTTTTGATTAGGGCAAAGGAAGTGAAATGAAGCTATGCATTGCACTGGAGAATTAGGAAAAGCAAGAAAGACATGCTTTAGCAAAGCAGAATCTAGAGGCAGCCAACAGAAAAGGAAGGGAGATAACCATGGATTTCAAGAGAAGGAAGGGTGAGAATTTTATAAAGAAGATGTATGAGGGAATAAAAGTTAGAGTAATAGAAAGTATTTGACTGGAGACTGTGATGAGGAACTCCTGGAAATCTCTCCATGTGCTTCTGACTCAAATGGATCTAGAGGGAAAGGGTGTGCTACATCTAATAGCAGTGATACAACCTTTGGAACTTTTTCTCTGTATTTAGTCAAGGCAGTACACAGATCATGGATAACACAGAAAACCAAAGTGGAATGAAATGAAATTTTTCTGAGCTGAAAATATGTGGAAGTACAGATAACTAGACAGAAGAGTTCTATCTGCCTATCCTCCTCTTTCTGTTGCTGTTCCATCTGTTTATGGCTCTGATTACAGGGAGAATACTCAATGATCTTAAAGGTCTTTTTCAACTCAGATGATTCTATGATTCCACGCTCCTGACCCAGAGACATGCATGATCCATAATCCCACTCATGTTCTTGAATTAACTTATAAATAACAGTATCTGAGGCAGAAACAGAATGCAAAAAGCTTAATATAATTGATGCAGGCTTGCACCTCTCAACCTGAGACAGCAAGGCATGAAACTACAGGTCATTAAGGATTTTGAATGAATCTATGCAAGGAAGGGTGAAGCAATGGGATTAGACCATAACAAGGACATGTATGAAAGATAGATAAAAATGGTACCATCAGTCTGACCTTTACCAGCACGAGGCAACAGAATTAATAAGGAGGAAAAAAGTACAGAGCAAGGATTAGATATGAAATATGAATATTTACCGAAGGTAGGCTGTGTCCAAATGATCTCATCTCTTTCTTTAATGAAAAGCAAGTTGTGTTTTTCTTGAGCAAGGAAAGCAGAGGAAAGATAATCTAGCTGGAATTCCGTGAACTATTGCTATGGCGCCATTAGGCAATTATTAGATATACCAGAAAAGTGGCTGTTACTACAGGTTGAGAGGGACTGGTGGAGTGCAAGACTTCATTTTGGAGTATCAAAACAATCTTTGGTAAGGAGCAGGCTTACAATCTTTAATGACAGGGAGAAACATGAGTGTGTTTCTCCAAAAACTCCATGTTGGTTGGTGGGTTGTGATGTGGCTATGAGACACAAGTCCATTGCTGGAATTTACTCTGTGATGAATAGCAGAGAAGATGTTTATGTTCTATAAGGTGGCCTGATACCTTTTTGGGAGTAGAACAAGGATATGTGATTTTGATCACTGCTTTTCAAAGAGGATTGATGGCAAACCTGCATAAATATGGAAAATATCATAAGAAATCGAAAGCTTGAATATACAACACAAGAAAATCTTAGCATGTTTACCTATTAATGCAAAGGTAGGTAGGGATTCTAATTTGGATAACAAAGAGAGAGGATTACTAAGGAAAGGGATAGTGTCTACAGAAATACAGGTGATGTCAACCAGTTAGGAATATAAAAATTAAAATATAAATTAAATGTAATTAATTAAAATAGGAAATTAAAGTAGGAACTTTCTGTAGTGGAACAGTCTCTAATCTCCGCTGAAATGGGAGTTGTTGATCATTGTCCTAAGAAGTCCAACCAAAATTTATATTTAACAGAGAAACATGCATTCCTGAATCATGTAAGGTTCTTTCTCACTTATCTGTCTCACAGTAGCATTATCCCTGTCTGAGATGTGCCTGGTGAGACAGCCACAAATATCACTTGGAAGCTCTTGGATGATGGGTACTATTATTTTTTATGTAACAGGTGACTTTAGAATGCAATTAACTTTTTGCAATTAACATTATTGTTCACCTGTTCCTGGTCAGCCCAAAGAGTGCATGAGTTGTTACCGAGTCCTCTGCCTTCAATTTTCTGTTTGCAGTTTCTCAGAATTACAAGCAAAGAGTGAAAATGAGCAGATGAGCACAGTTATGGAATTTAATAACTGCTTGACATGATTTGAGCTGGGGACTTTATTTGGGATTTACAATTGATGTTTGCATTCAGGTGTTGGCTGGGCAACAAATGACAATAGCCTTGTACTGTGCTTCTCTCTTTGCAACCTAGGGACTCTTCTTCACAGTATGTGTATTGCTAGAGGTATGAGCAGTTAATCCACTGATTTTAGGGTGGGTTTGTCTCCTGGATATGCAGTTACACACCCGTAGAAGTTTTTTTTCATGCTTCAGTTTATGGGAGTCACACATTGCAACTGGCCAGCTGCTGAGAGGCAAGTATGAGGCCATTAGTGGTAAGGAATTACAGAGCAAGACCAAGACATTCTTTTCCAAAGTATCAGCCCTTTATCCACCTTATATATGATTCAATTAACATTACTGCTGTTCTAAAAGTAACTTATGCATAGAAATAAACAAGAAAAACATGTTATCCAACGAGCTTTCCTTGCATTTGAACTAGCCAGCTCAGAATTGGCCTAAGGTGGAAAAGTGTGTTTCAAACAGATTTTTTTTTTTTTTTTTTTTTTTAGAGGAAAAATTAGGCCTAGCACTTCCTCTGGAGATTTATTTCAGCAGCATACAGAATTAATAAAATCTGAGACTGGACAGAGAAAATAACTTACTCTCATCCACTTATAATATCAAAAAGGTAGTCATGGATGTGTTGTTAACAGCATAGCTACCTGACAGAAAAGCTGACTTAAAACTTTTTGATTCATCTGGAGAGTTTCCTGCTTTGCATGAAAAAATCAATTGAATAATATATTGTTTCTGCATTTACAAGGTTGTTTTGTTTTGCTTCTTTTTAATTTATAGCCTGGTTTCCACTGACATCCTCCAAAAGTAGAATTTGTGGAATCATAGTGTTATAAATTCATAGAATGGTTTGAGTTGTAAGGGAGAGATCATCTCATACCAACCACTCCACCATGGCAGGGGTACCTTCCACTAGACCAGGTTGTTCAGAGCCCCATCCAACCCGACCTTGAACACTTCTGGGGATGGGTGTCCACAGCTTCTCTGGACAACCTGTGTCAGTGTCACCACCCTCACAGTAAAGAATTTTTTTCCTAGTATTTAATAAAAAATCTGCCCTCTTTCATTTTAAAACAGTGTTCTTCATCCTGTCACTATATTTCCTGATAAATAGTCCCTCCCTGTATTTTGTGTAGGTTCCCTTTAGGCACTGGAAGGTACTTTAAGGTCTCCCCAGAGCCTTCTCTTCTCCAGGCTGAACAACTCCAATTCTCTCAGCCTGTCTCCATAGGAGAGGGGCTCCAGCTCCTGATCATATTCATGGCCTCCTCTGGACTCACTCCTGCAGGTCCCTGTCCCTCCTGTACAGGGACCCCAGAGCTGGATACAGTGCTCCAGGTGGGTCTCAGCAGAGCTGAGCAGAGGGGCAGAATCCCCTCCCTGCCCTGCTGTCTTTCTCTGAACTTAGTTTCTACTTAATTTTTTCTAGGGTAGGAAAAGAGGACTCCACACTTTACTGGAGGTGTAAGCAAACCATGGATTTATAAAAAATGTAACAGTTTATATATTTTTTTTCTCTTTTGTCCTCTCATCTCTGTGAAACCCTGTTAATTTTATGCTCTTTGAATGAGACTCCATTTCCCTTGAGTCTCTGCAGAGGGCAGGAAAGAAGCAGAGGGCTGGACACACATAATCTGAAGCCATATTCCTTGTTCTTACTGTGACTGTGTGGTGTAGTTTGGTCAACCCATTTCACTTTTTCTTTTCATATTCAGGGCACTCTGTGAGCTGTTTCAAAGATGGCATGTTTCTGTCCAGTGTTGTCACTTTGAAGGAAATCTAACTGTACTGGCAGTCATCAGTTCATAGTGTGGGTTTGAAGATTAAAGGCTTTGAAACACTGGTGGGGCTTTGGGGCAGAAGTGGATGGAGATTCAGGTACTTGGAGCAGCAAGCTCTCAGAGCACTTTGTATATACCTTGGCATTCTGACATCATTGCACAGAGCCGTGATTACATCATATTTATATGGTCCAGCACAGTCTGTGGACTTCCAAGCTTTGTCCTTCCCACTGCTGGCACCTAGACTTCTTGTCCTTCCTTCTAGTTAATCCAGTTTGGATTTCACTAGTGGTCACACATACAAACACAGAGAGAGCACACTCAGAAAAAATAGTTGAGAATAGAGTTTAGTAAGATTTGGTGATCAGCCACAGGGCTCTGTATGTAAGCATATGAATCAGCCACCTGCTGACAGACAAGCAGCCCCTGCTTTTCTCCACTTTTCCATGGATGTGGGAATGGATCAGGTTGGAATTACCCAGTGATTGACTGAAGGACTCCTAAATTCTGTGTTGTTTACTTAAAGCGTAAGACCTTAGAGCTTCCAGGTAGAGATGAGAGTGCTCATGCTTGATCAAGTCCTCTGATTTCATCATCAAATCTGATGAACTGTTATGCAGGGAGATGGGATAGGAATCACGTGTGTCCTTTTAGGTCATCCTGTCAGGAGTTACCTTGAAAGATAAGGCTCTTATATACCTTTATAGGTAAGTACCTGTATGGAGCTAAATCAGGAGCAAAGTTACTGCAAGTCATCAGTGGATGGCATCTTGCTGAATTTATAATAAAGCAATTTCATTTTTTCAAGTGCCTGTATCACTAAGTGCTGGTATGACACATTTCAAATTAATCTGTTTTCAAGATGAAAGGACTCAAGTTTTTCATCATTTGAGGTCTGTGGCAGCTGTAAACAGACAGGAAATACATTTTCTCTTCCTTTCTTTTCAGCACAGTGATTCTCTAAGCAAGGTCGCAAAGGCTGCTAAAATAGCGGAACGGATGGTGAACCTGAACACGTTTGATGACATTGCACAAGGTATGGCTCACTGAGAGGTGCTTCTAACTCAAGTCTGAAGTGTCAGTCCTGTAGATAAGTACCTACAGCCGCAGCAAGGACAGGACAGAACAGAACAAAATAGAGAAAAAGAAGTAAAATGAGAAGGTATAGGAACCTGCTGACTTACACAAGGCAAATAGTATATCAGACCATGGGCATGCAAAAAGCATGCAACATCAGGCCTGCTCTGAGCTGGCTAGGAACAGCAAGTCAAGTGAGCCTGCCCTTCCTGTAGCACTTCCTTCCCTCAGCAGGTACTTCACTTCTGGATGCAGGTGCTCGTGACAGCAGCCAGAGCAGAGCTGATCCTTGCTCACATACCAGCCACAGCAATGCACTCAGTTTTGATGCAATTTTTCAAGAGTCGTTTTGCTGTCTCTGCTCAGCTTCCTCCTGAAGGGCCTTTAAGCTCTGGGAGCAGCCTGAAGTCACACCTTGCTCTGGGCTTCTATTTTCTTGTTAATCCTTTGTCTTCTGATGATCAGTTTGATTTGTATTTTTCCTGTGTGTGTGAGGACTCAATAAAATACATTTGAAGGGCTGTGTTGCTGGTTTGGAGTTAGGACTTTAGAGCTGAGACAGATTTTACACTAGCAATTGGGTTGTGCAGAGGCTGTGAGAATAACAGATTGTATTTTAAAGCTTCTCTGATACTGAACTGCGCTGATTTATTTGTGGTTTATATAATGGACCTTTTCCTTGATTTTTTTTTGTTTGTTTGTTTGTTTTGTTCAGATTTTAAATATTTTGAAGATGCATCAGATGAATTCAGAGGCCAGGAAGGAACCCTCCTCCCGCTCTGGAAGTTCCAGTCTGAAAAAACCAAGAAACTTGCAGTTACTGCCATCTCCTGGTAAGTCTTCATTCCAAACTTGATCTTGACTGTTGCATAGAGGAGTGGAATGGAGTGTAACAGGATCTTATGAGGCAGGGCCTATTTCTCTGGGTACATGGGTTTGATTTATTACAGTCGTCTGCTTGGGCAATACTGAAATGGCCCTGGTGCTTCTGGTTGCAGAGAAGATTGTGTAAGGCTGAATGTGATAGGCTTGTGCCCTTCAGCAGAAACTGAAGGTAGAGCAGGCTCTGTGCAGCACTAGGGAAAAGTAAGTGCAGTTAGCAGGGTAAGGAAGTGTCCTTTCTTGGGAAAACTGGGATAGATGTGCCACATCTTTGGACAGTAAGGACTGCCCCAAAAATCCTGCTACATGCTTGAGAGTGTTGACCAAGCACTTCCTGAACTCTGTCAGGCTTGGTGCTGTGACCACTTCCCAGGGAAGCCTGTTCCAGTGCCCAGCCACCCTCTGGGTGAAAAACCTTTTCTTAAGATCCAAAGTAGCTCACTCCTGGTGCAACTGGATGCCGTTTCCTTGGCTTCTATCACTGCTCACCATGGAGAAGAGATCAGTGTCTGCCCCTCCACTTCTCCTCACAATGACCTTTTAACTGCAATGAGATCTCCCCTCAGTCTCCTCCAGGCTGAACAGACCAAGTGATCTCAGCCATCGCTCACATTTCTTCCCCTCCAGAAGAGAGGTATTTGTGTATTGGGATCTTGCACAGTTCAGTGCAGTAGGCATTTGCCCTGCAGTCTACTTTTATATATTTGGTCAGTCCGAAAATGATCACTGTTACTTGCAAATTTATTCTTTTTGTTCTGAGATATTATTGCTGTAATTATTACTGTGAAAAAAACCCACTTATCACCAACACAATGAGTCCTTTCACTTTTTGACATGCTTGATCCTCCTCAGAACTGGCTTGGTTCATGCATTAAGCATGAGACATACCTAGTCAGACCCTGCCCTGTGCTCCCCTGCAGGTAGGCCTCCTCTCACCTGTTTGTATGAGCACATTTATGCTTTGACAAGGAGAATCTGTGGAGAGACAAAGCAGGATTGCTGTCTTCTGCCTTTCAAACCACTGTGGTATTATGTAAGAGAGTATCAAGCAGGCAGCTGAGAGAATTGCAGATAACAGTAAAAATGGGAAGCAAAATTGGGAGAAAAAGTAGCTTTAATAAGTAGTTTGTACTTCTGTTAAACTTGTCTCAAGGAAATGATAAAAGAAATATGGCTCTGAAATTTGAAGAATTACTCCAAATTGCTTTATGGAATTAGCTTTTCTAATTCAATTTTTATACTCTCATTTTTAGCAGTGATGGTGCATTTAGTGAATAGAACAAGAGCTTAGAATACCTAGGTATTAACCCAAATGAGAAAGGAGAAATAGAAAGAGAAGTGGGTTTATTGTGTCAACTCACAGTAGCAAGTCAGAGAAAATATGTATTAGATAATTTCCACATATGTTCCTTTCCTGAAATTGTTACCACTGGTTGTGCTGTGTGAGCTCAGGGAGAACAACAGTACTGATCTTTGTCCCATGGAAACTCTATCTACAGTAACCTACCACCCAGAGAAGAGATTGTAGAGAGGGTAGATGTTTTTCAAGTAAAGGGACTTTAGAAGACATAGTAGATGGCTAATTGCTGATTGCCAGTATTTGCCATAGGATATACACTGTTCACCAGCTGGGTCAGAAGGGAATTTCCCTTCCTGATTTGTGGTTGTGATCATGAATTTATGAACTGATAGCTGTCTCTGGAAGAATCTCTCATAATTTAATTTCTGGTAGGGAAAGTGAGTTTATTGATTTAGAAACTCTTTAATTCTTGCCACTGAAAGATGGGAACCAATCTATTTCTGCCTTTTTGCTTTCCTCAAAGATCCAATTTTTAAAAGTAAACTTTCCACAATTATGAAATGGATAAGCCAAGCTGGAGATTGACATGTCTGTCTTTTTATCTTTTTCATCTGCTGTTTTGATCTTCTGATGTTCTCCTTTTTTGTGCATTATGAGTTAGTCACGGGCTTTACTAGTACATGGTCAAAGGGTGGAGCCCTCAGACTGAATGCAGTCGGTTCTGTGAGAATGGACTCTGAAGTCAGTGTGTGAAACACTGTGCATTGCTATGGAACTACATGGTAAATAATAAATGCAATCTTATATATATTTTCTCATTACAGGAATCCGAAGTACAATGACCTATTTGCAGTGGGGTATGGTTCTTGTAAGTATTAAATGCAAAAAGAATAATTAAGGTATTTGAAATATTTAACAGGTGCTCTGAGATCAATTCAGACAATCCTCTGAGGCATGGATTGCATCTCATAGCAAAGACTTACCTAATTTCATAGCAATAAATTGAGATTTAACTCAGTACAGGGATTAGGCCTTTCCATTCCATGACATGAACATTCAGAAATATATAGGCATAGACAGTTATCATAGGACCAGACCAAATTTAAAATAGGATGTGATACATAATGGAATTTCTGAACTATTTTTCCTTTCTTTGTGGTCTGGAAAATGGAAATACACATGGTTTTAAAAGAGTTTAGATGAATTCATGGAGGACCAGTTTGCTGTTGGAGGGATAAACCACCTGATTCAGTAAGTTGATAGCTGTGAATTGCTGAAAGCCTGAGGGAGACAACCTGTATTTGCTGACATTCTCAGATTAAACAATTGTTACGTGTTGGTGTAAGATACTTGGCTAGAGTGGCTACAGGAACCTTTGTTATCATCCCAAATATGTATTTATTCTTATGTCTTTTTCTGTGCTCTGACAGTGGAACCAGATGGGTTGTCTTCATTTGTACTGGTAAGGACTGTGCTCTGTTTGCAATATTGCAAAATTTCGTTTTCCTTTCAAATTTACATTTTTCTTTTGACTTTCACTCCATCTGAGCTCTGAAAATTTTCTTGTTAGTTTGCCAAGAAGCCTAAATTGGCCTGACACTCTTTTTAATTCAGCAGGCAGTAGCTATTCTGCAGAGCAGATTAGAATCAGCTTTTGGAAAAGAAAGCATGATGTGAAGTGCTCAGGATGTCCTTGCTTTGTACAGCACAGCAAAATCATATTGTTCTCACATCCCTGTGCTGAGAGAGTGCAGGAATTTAGCAGTGCCTTCCCACTGCCCTGCCAGCCATGTGTCAGAGGAGAGATAGGAGCACCTGGAAGGTAATCTCCCTGCTTAACATGTTCAACAACCTATTCATTCAATTGTTCTAATTTCATGTGCTTCATACAATAGGCAGTACCAGTGTACTTTTTGGGTTGTGAAAAATAATAGTTAGTTCTGCCAGGGTCCATTGAGCCAAAGGCAATACACAGATGCAAAGGGAGGGAGACTCTAACTCAGTGGCTTGTCATGTAAGTGGACAAGAGAGCCAGAAATTTTATCCCATTTTAGAGAGGACAGAGGGCATAGCTTGTCTCAGCAGCTGAAGGCAACTAACAGCTGAGAGCTCAGTCTCTGCTCTAGACTCCCTCTTTAGTCAGCATGGAGAAATCCATGGAGCACATCCAGAGGCCATCCATCCTGATGTTCGAGGGAGGAGCTAAGTGGTTCTCTGGAAGGGCTGATGCCTCCTCACAAGTGAGCCGAGGCAGAGCACCTAGCCTGGGTGCTTATCTCTTAGATTACTAAAGTGAGGTGAGATAAATCCAGCCAAGAGGACATGATTATAGTCACACAATGGCTGGGATACCTTTGGTTCTGCTCTGGCCATCATTACATCAACGGTCTTCTGTGCAGCAGGCATTTGGGAGCACTGCCAAGATACAAGTAACACATTTTTCCTACTGCCTAAAGTGTACTTTTTGAAACAAAACACCTCTTTACTGTGGGTTGACACCACTCCAGATTGGCGGGTTCTTTCTTTATAGAGAAGGCCCTAGCCTCACTTGCTTTTGTACCCTATTTCTGCAGCCTACTCCAGTAATTTATTTGGATAGGGTTTCTGATGTTAACGGTGTTTCTTTGGCATGAAGCAGGCTCTTCTGAACAAGGAAATATTGTCATCGTAATTTGCAATCTGGGGTTTATGCTGCCTGGCTGGAACTAATTTTTATTCCCATGAGGAGGAGCTGTCTTTCTGTTTTTGTTTTTGCATAAATGAGATTGCTGGGTTTCTGGCTACACTGACAGCTTTCAGTACAGGGTTCAAAGAGCCTATAGTGGGTGATGGGCTTGTGTTCTGTCTTGCTGATGGGAGCAATATGAATACAGGCTCAGGCCTTTGCCATCACCTCACTTCATGTTCCAAAAGCAATTGTGCCTCTGACAGGCTTCAGAGATGGCTTTTTATGTGCAGCTCCAACTGTCAGCACACGAGCTGATTAAGGAAAACCTTTGTCTCTATGGCCACTGTATTTTATCCCACAATTTATTTGGATTTAATGGATGTAACTTGCCACTCATAAGGATGTGTGAAGGGTATGTACTCAGACAGAAAGCACTGGCAATCTGAGGTATTTGGCAAAGATATCTACTCAGTTCTTCACAGTCTGAAATAGTGCTTCACTATAGGCACTATATAATAGGCAGAAGCAAAGCACGTAAAGATACATACACTGTTCTAGTTTTCTAGTGTAAAATCAGCATAAGTGATGCTGGCACAGGGTCCTTACACTGGTGTGACTGCATCCAAAGTAGGAGTAGCTGCAACTTTGTGATCAAACTAAATTGGTGTTGAATCCAGACCAGAGCTTTCAGGGAGATGAGCTGGCTCTTGGTAGAGCTCCTGAAGCTCCCTGAAGCTGAAGAGTAATGGTGGAACACAGAACATGAAATAGGTCTGGTTGCACACTCCTATAATATAGAAACAGATAAATACAGGGAAATTGGGCATGCTTACAGTCCTTTATTCTCTCATTTCTCAAATGAACTGTCCAATGACCATGACTAAGCTTTTGTTTCCTGCCCTGCACTAAGTGAGGCTGATGGATGGTTGGTCATTTCAATAAGGATATTCCCAAATAGGACATGTTTAGGGAGCTTCAGAAGGAGCAGGGAGTGAAGAAAATGAACCAAGTGGCTTTTACAGCAAGGTACTGTTTCTTCCTGTTTGCCTCTCTACTTCATAGGCATTTTCAGAATCAGGCACTTTAATCAGAGATTAGAATCAAGAAAATGAGAAGTAAAACTAGCTCACTCACAAAGGGAAAAAGTCATTCTGCAGGGACTGAGAGGAGATATGCATGGAGATATGCTATTTGCCTCCTCTTTTTCTTCCAGATGCCTCATTTCCCTCTATCTAGAAAACTAATAGTGGAAAAAAACAATTAGTAATGAATTCCCAATCCAGTACTCACTCAAAAGATTTAATAAAAACTAAGATGAGCATCATGCTACACCACTTAGGTTTGTACACAGCCTGTTTCAAGCCCCAGAGATTTGTTCTAGGCCAAATACTTTGTTTTCTAGCAAAGTATTTTTCAGCCAAATATGAATTTGAGAGACACCAGTAAGGTCTCATAGAATCATAGTGTGGTTTGGGCTGGAAGGAACCTTAAAGATTGTTCAGTGCAAATCTCCCTTCCACTGGCATGTATGCCACCCACTAGATCATGTTGATCAGGATATCAAACCATCCTTGAGCACTTCCAGGGATGGGACATCTACAGCTTCCCTGGGCAACCTGTTCCAGTGTTTCACCATCTTCACAGTAAAGAATTTATTCCTAATATTGAATCTAAACTCTCAGTTTAAGAGGGTTATCCCTTGTTCTGTCATTATCTGCCTATGTAAAAAGTCACTCTCCATCTCTTCTATAACCCCCCTTTAAGTACTGGAAGGCCACAGTGAGGTCTTCCCAGAGCTTTTTCTTCTCCAGGTTGAACAATCCCAACTCTCTCAGCCTGTATTCATAGTGGAGGTGCTCCAGCCTTCTGATCATGCCTATGATCTCCTCTGCACTCACTCCAACAAGTCCATATCTTCTTTGGCCTCTGGAGATGATCATCAGTCTGAGTAAAATGGGATGGAAGGTGCTAAACATTGAGGAAACAGGGGCTGAAGAGATTATTGTGATGATGATGGCTAAGCCTTGGCTCCCCTACCCAGGTTCTTGAGTATCAGGATTGAGAGCTCTTGCACCCCAAGAAAAATGTCTCTAAATGTCTCCCAGCCATCTTTCATGCCTTTATCTCTGAGAGCATTTTCCACATGCTAATGCTCTAAAGAGCCAAAATTTAGGCTCTGGCAGTGAAATATTTTTTAATCCAGTTAGTGTATGCTCTGCTGATTCAATGCCATGTTAAAATCAAATCTTATTATATACTTAACTGGATGCTGAATGAATGCATTCATACTTTTGCTAGCACAGTTTTTCTATCAGTCATCCTGACAAGAGGGATGGCAGTATTGTCATCACTCTCCTTATGTCTAGGGATCCAGATAATAGGTAAGATAATTCAGTGGGACTGAAGTCCTTACCCTGAAGGAAGCCCACTGCATACAGATAAGGTCTGTGATCATTAATTCATGTTAACTACTTGTTAGCTGCTCCTGAAATTTAGATAAATCCTTCAAGTTTTCTATGAGATCTCAGTCAAATCATTGAAATAACACTTGAGAACCACAGAATCATAAAATGTCCTGAAATGGAAGGGACCCACAAGGATCATGGAAGCCCAACTCCTGGCTCTACACAGGATCATCCCCAAGAACTCCTCCATGTGCTTGTGAGTGTTTTTCAAATGCTTCTTTAGCTCTGTCAGTTTTGATACTGTGATCTGTTCCTTGGGGAGCCTGTTCTAGTGCCCATCCACCCTCTGGGGGAAGAACCTTTTGTTGATATCCAAATTAAACCTCCCTGACACAACTTCAGGCCATTCCTGTGACCAGGTCCTGTCACTGGTCACAGAGAGAAAAGATCAGTGCCTGCCCCTCCTCTTCCCCCAGTGAGAAAGTTGTAACTGCAATGAGGTCTCCTCTCAGCCTTGTCTTCTAAGTGACCTCAGCCACTCTCCACAGGGCTTCCCTTCTCCATCCCTGTTGCCCTCCTTTGGATGCTCTCTAATAGCTTTGTATCCTTCTTGTACAGGCACCCAAACTGCCCCCAGGACTGGAGGTGGGGCTGCCCCAGTGCAGAGCAGAGCTGGACAATCCCTCCCTTGCCCAGCTGGCCTGATGCCCCCAGGACAGGGATGTCCCTTCTGGCTGCCAGGGCACTGCTGGCTCATGTCCAGCTTCTCATCAGCCAGGACCCCCAGGTCTCCTTCCTGGCACTGCTCTGCAGCCCCTCATTCCCCATTCTGTCTGCACATCCAGGGTTGTCCCATCCCAGGTGCAGAAGCTGGCACTTTATCTTGTTGTACTTCATGTAGCTGGTGATTGCCCTTCCCTTTAATGGTCAAGGTCTGTCAGCATGACCTGTCTGCTTTTGAGGGAGACATCAGCTCCTTCCAATTCAGTATAATGGACAAACTTGCTGAATATTCCTTTGATACCTCTGTCCAAGCTGTTCATGAAGACATTGAAGAGCACTGGGCCCTGTAGAACCCAACCAGTGGCCAGCTGTCAGCCTGATGTGATCCCGTTTTCTGTAACTTCTTGTGTCCTATGCATCAGCCAGTGTTCACCCACTGCATGATGTAATTATCTATCTGCAAACTGGACATTTTATCCAGAAGGATATTTAGGGAGCCCAGCTCCTTCACACATTAGAAATTCATGAAAAATAGAACTGAAAATAATTTCAGAAAGTTATTAGTCCATCTCCATGCAAGATAATACTTTGTTTAAAACATGGATTGAGGTCTAAACTTAGTCCACCTAATGATGGTTTGCATGCACTGTAATTCCTGTCATCGTTGACAGCATAACCCTGTAGACGACAGGCAAGACTTGTGACAAAAACAGAAATGTATGTTTGAGAAGCAGAAGTTAGAAAGCCTGAAAACTTTGATTTAAGAGTGCAGGGTGTGGGTTTAAGAAGGCTGAGTTTTACAAAATGTGCCAGATGTTTGCTTATGTTTTCTTCTCTGCAGTGGCAGATTTAAAGGTTGTGATGCAGGATGTGGAACATAGTCTGGAATGGATTTACATAATAAGCTGCAGTTAAATTTGGTATTTTCTGATGAATGACCAAAGACCTTTAAATAAAAGCACCAAGTGGATTGAATACTGCCTAAAAATTCAGATCTTTGAAGCTGCTTTCAGAAAGTCTCTTCCAATATGTTTATGTATTTAAATTATGTTCCCAGAACAGGCAGAGAAGGCTCCTGAGAGCAGAAATCCCTACTAATCTTTCTCTAAGCTACATGAATTTGTTTTTATATTGGGAATAGAGATTTAAGACCTTGCCAGACAGAGAAAAAACATTTTATATTGCTCAAATGAAATTCTTTGTCTAGTGTGAGGCTGTGTGTACATGCAATTCATGTGAGGGGACTGCTCTGGAGAGGAGGGGCCAGCATGTCCCATAATGTCACATAATGGCCTGTATGCTGGACCAGGTACAGCACTGACTGCCAGACTTTTTAGACTCCATAGTGAAGCTATTGAAGTTTCCTGAGTCAGGTATTACAAAAGGCTGGTAGAGATTCATGTGGCCCACACATCTCACTCAAAGAGAAGTTCATGTTGCAGTCTAGATTCAGTTTGCTGTTTGGCATATGTTTGTATGCTGTAACAGATTCCAGCTTTGGGAAAATATCTTCATGCTCATTCAGTCATGTCCCCAGTTGAAAGTTGAGAAATATTTCAATGGTAAGAGATCCATGAGGCTCACTCTCTATTTTTGGTAACAGGATTGAGAACTGCATTTTACCACAATAAAGTCTGAATGTTTCCTTTTAGTTGTGAATTTTTATTGATCTTTTGGATATTTGTACTGTAAATTGAAAGACTGTCCATTTTTGCAAATGTTTGTGATGCCAGTTATTAATGGTGGTTGGTACAAGGGTTAGTGATATCTAAATATCAGCAGTGAAATTACGTTGAGCAAAAGAAGACAATCACAGAAATAAAACATAATCATTGCATAGTCCCCAGTGATTTTAACTGATTATATTTAAGTTGCTACTGTAAGAGGATATTGCAATACAGAGAAAAAACATCAGTAGAATAAGCAGAGAGAAGAATTAAAAGGGAATTTGTAAGTCTTTTTTGTGAATTGCTGTAGAACACTTGTATGGGCACTGAGTATCTCCACAATCAAAAGGAATGTCCTGGAGGACTTGGTCTTGCTATGTTCTAATTTAAGAATGCTGTTTGTGCTACGTGACTTTTAAAAGCTGAAAGAAATTTTCCATTAATACATTGTATTAACTAAAAGAGGCTGCTGGAGAATAAAACGGGAAGTAAAATGTAGCAATCAGATGCCTCTTAGGCAAGCATATCAAAAGCCATTAGTAATGAGGTCTAATGCTAATCTATTATTTTATCCTTGAAATAACTGCTGACAAAAAGTTTTGATGAGACAAATATCAGGGAGGTGTCAAGAAATGGAACAACTATTCAAAGAGCAATTTAGGTCCCATTTGTAGCAGAGGCATCACTCTATGTTATGGTGTTAAAAAAATTCAAGCTGTATATGCATACAGAAGGAAGCCCTGTTTTCAGGAGCAGATATTTTTAAAAAGTTTTGTATAGAAACCCCAATGCTGAACTTCATCAGAGTTCCTTGGATCTATAGAGAAGAAGAGTTGCAAAGGAACTGAGGGGCTGAAAGAATTTCTATGTGCAGTTTTTAATTTAATGATGAAATTACTACTCTGGAAAGGCATACTCATCACTGGTGACATGCCAAGGAGAAGGGTGACAAATTGGGAAGGGTTCAAAAAAGAAAGAATGATCTAAGAGCAGGGCAGCTGACCTGGGAAACAAATTTAAGGAATTCAGTTTGTTCAGCTTGTCAAAGGCAAGCTTATTAAGTCATTGGATTGTGGTCTGTTAACTCCCTATATTGGGAAAGTAGATCATGTAACAAAGGGATCTTTAATCTGGCAGAAAAATGATGTAACCAGATCAAAGAAAAGGTGGAGCTACATAATTCAGGCTAGACAATATGTGGCTCTTAATAGCAGATGAGCAATTGAGAGCAATTAATTTTGGCATGTGGTAAACTACCATCTTCTGGAAAACATAAAATATGGAAATTTTAAAGATATGATATTTATTCTCTGAAGGTTTGGTGTGTTGCAGATATGATTTCTTCTTTAAATATTCAAAGCAGTGAAATCTTGTGTCCTTGATATTTTATATTCTTCAAGAGTCTGATTTATTCACTCTTCTAACCATATCAGAGATTTCTTTCTGCACTGTCTCACATTTAAGGCTTCAAAGTTCATTTGCAAAACATCTGTATCTCCCCTGCCCCATGGTCTGACAGTCTTTGAAAAACCTCCCTAGTGGAATCAGTGTTAGTAATTTAAGCCATCATACATCCAGTTTATTGAGATAACCAATTGTGGTCAATTAAATGTAATTACGCTGAAAAGAACATTTTAAAATCTGTTTTCCAAACACCGAATATCTCTTACCACATATGCAGGGAGAGAAAGGACCTATTTCACTTTCAACTCTGTTAGTAAACACAACCTAATAACCATAATACATTAAGTGAATCATATGAAAGATGAATTTCATTTGGAGACTTAATTACTGATTTGTAATATAAATTCTCTAAGCTTTGCCTAGTTTTTCTGAGTCTTAACCTTTTAATACATGTTATTTTCAATCAACTCACAATATTAACTTTTGCTGTAGCATTTTGTTATGCATGAAATAGTAAAGAGCTTCGTCGGTGTGTTTGGGAAAAATTATGCATTAACAGATTTTCTAGAGCCTGGGGATCAAAGGAGCTGCTGAGCCATCCTGTTGTGTCTCCAGTGCATTGTAGACTATTAAATTCCACCCACTTACCTCTCTGTGTCGTCCAGTTCATTTGATTAGTGCATTTTTATCCATGGGGGACAAAACATTTGTGTACTGTAGAGTCTTACCTGTTCAATAAAACTAGTCTGACACCTTTCCTTTCTTAGCTTTCTCTCTGGAAATGGGTCCATTTAAGTTACTGTGGGAATTCTTTTCTTAGCATTTGCACAGCTGAGTACAAGGATAGATGGGTCAAGTCTCTTTGTCATTGATGTCAAGGGATGTCTTGTGATGAAAATCTGCCAGAAGAGTTTCTAACCATCCATACTGAGACACGCCTTGACTTCAGGAGAAGACAGTCAACAGACATTAAGAACAGTCAAAACAGTTCTAAATACTCTCTCTTTAAAGGCTCAGGTTTTGCTTTATTTTAAAGATTCATCTCCCCACAGAGATGTTCTTATGCCTGTGTTCTATCACATAAACACAATTTGCTTTTTTATTTTGCATTCTCTCCAACACTAAAGTTATATTTTCACCACAACTTGACTTCTCACACTCTAGTCTAAGTAGCAAAAAATTTATCAGGCTCTGAGGCTATAGTAGTCCTGAGTAACTGATCAAGAGCAGTGGGATGAGCCTTGGCTGCCTACGGAACTCCTGTATTGCTGGCTATGTTATTGTGCTTGGGTAGCAGCTCCCGATCTCTTAGGGAGTAGCAAGTGATTCCTGCAACTAACCCTGACACATGACCTGTTTCCCTGATAATCCAATGCCTAGGTCAATAAATAGCAAAGCAAAATCTGGATAGAACACAAATCAGCGTTACTAAACTGAGATGTATTTATTCATATCAGATACTTAAGTATTTTTCCATTTCACTCTGTATTTTAAAGGGCTTGGTTTCCTTCTGTTTGCTTTACATTTAATAGTTGAACCGTTGATATGAGGTACAAAGCAGATTTCTTAATCTGAGTGCTTTGACTTGCATCTGAGAGATAACAGTAGTAATGGCAAAGATCCAGCCATCACTTTTCTCTTTGTGTTAGAACTTTGAGGATGAGATTTGGTAGCTTGGGGAGATTCACAAAAAATACTTACTTAAAGATGTTTTTTTACCATATAGTAGTTCAGATATGTATGTCACTTTCTTCAGAGGAATTCCAAGGAGTCCAAGTAAGGGAACACTAAAATAATTGATCGGTTTTTCCTCCACAGTGCTCCGTGAATGAATCAGGGCTGATGAATTCCAGGAGGCATAAGACAAGTTTAGGGCTTGTGCAAGCACATGTATTCATTTAAGGAAGAGTTTGGTATGCTATGGATTTGTTCTGGTTGCCTCACAAGAAAAGGCTCTGGATCCAGTGACCTTGAGAGGCTTTTCCATTTGCTCTGTTTGTCACGTGCAACTGTGGTTGTGAAATCAGCCACACATATATGAAATGCTGTTGGCTCTGTAAGGTTTATTTATCAGTGAATGCATACTTTCCTGTTGTTAATCAGCTATTAATGCTCAAAAGTTTTTTAAAATCCTTGTTAAGAATATAGAACTATTGTTAATCTGTCATGACTATGTGTGTGGCCTCTGTAGTGAAGCATTGCTGTTGAAAACCTTGATCATATGAACAATTTGTACAGAATTCTGTTATGATTTTTAAGAGGTTGCTACTGCAGGCTTAGATACGACTGAGTGATCTGCATTGTTCAGTTGGATTCAGAGTCTTTCAAGCTAAGGATGTACTTCAGTGGTGAATCCCTGTGTGGTGGCTGCGATTTGGCAAGTGGTTCCCTGGGAGTAGGAGGGAGATTTCAACAGTCTTCTTGGAAGAATTATGTGGAAACAGGCTCTGCAGGGAAGATGTGTTGATAGAATTGGTTGATATTCAAGGATCACTTCTTCCCAGGCTTAAGAACAATGCATCCCGATGAGCAAGAAATTAGGCAAAGCAGATGAGAGGCCCTATGTGGATCATTAAAGAACTCCTGTCATTACTCAGGCATAAAGAGGAAACACACAGGAGATGGAAGTGGGGATGGGCCACTTGGACTGAATTTAGGAATGTTAACAGAATAAGTAAAAATGAGACAAGGAGGGCCGAAACCAATCTGGAATTAATTCTAACCAAGGATGTCAAGAACAACAAGATCTTCATCAAATACATCAATAACAAAAGGAAAAAAGGGATAATGTGGGCTTGTTACTTAATGGAGAGGGGAAGCTGGTAAGGGAGAATTCAGGCAAGGCAGAGTTACTGAACACCTTCTTGCATTGATCTTCATTGACTACAAGAGCCCTCGGGGATTTCTGACCTAAAAGACGAGTGTAAGGGAATGTTGGAAGCAAGGCTTTGCTTTGATCGTGTTAGGGAACTCTTAGCAATCTTGACATGCACAAGTCCCTGGACCCTGATGGAATGCATCAGCAAGCACTGAGGGAACTAACAAACACCATAGTGAGGCTGCTCACAATCATCTTTGACAGGTTGTGGCAATCATGAAAGGTGCCTGAGGACTGGAAGAAAGTAAATGTCACCCCAGGTTTCAGAAAGGTCGAGAAGGAGGACCCAGGGAACTACCAGCCAGTCAGCCTCACCTCAGTCCCTGGAAAGATGGTGGAGCTCCGTGCTCTGGAGGCCATCTCTTACCACTTGGATGACCAGAAGGTGTTCACGAGTGGTGTGCATGGATTCAGAAGGGTAAATAATGCTTGATCAATCTGGTTGCCTTCTGTGAAGAAACAGCTACCTGGATAGATGAGGGAAAAGCAGTGGATATTGTCTACCTCAACTTCAGCAAGACTTTTGTCAGTAACACCCCGGAATCATGTTATAGTGCAGAAGATAATCAATAAGAATGCTTATGATAAAGCATGCAAAATATCCTCTGTGCATCTTCTCTATATGCCTTGATCTGCCCCTTTCTAAACAGTACACAATAGCCACCTTTGAAAGACTGTGTATGTAAATAGTTTTTGTCTAAGCCACTGTAGGCAAAATATCTCTATATTTGTATGTAGTAACTTAACAAGTATATTAACTAATAGTTGTTTATTTCCGTAGATACCCTTAAATCTGTCTGTGAGACAGAAATTAACAACACAGGGAGTGGTGGAATGCTTATCTTTTTATCTGTGATAGAAACAATATATTTTACATTGTTTTACAAACAACATAAGGATCTATGATGTCTTCAGCAGAGTTATTTTATGTATGAAAGTGAGAAAACAAGAAAAACTACAAGTGGAAAAGGCAATACTTATAGGCATTGGGAGTTTGTCTCTCAGGGGGTAGATAAATTTTGTTCGGTACCTAGGAAATTTTTCCCTGAGTGTGGCATGGTATTGCCAGGTCTGATCATTCAGAGATGACAAGGCATTATGAGATTAGTGATTAATTGAAACACTTTATTTCTTTTTATTTGCCCTCTATAACTTCAGGGTGTAATCTGTTTGTTTTAAAGTCTTCCTTTATTGCTATGAGTGCTAGCAGTGTTTTGGTCTGAAACAAAGCATAAGCAGATCTTTGTTTAAAGAACAAAGCTGAGACTTGAAAAGAAAACTTCCTGCTATTGCAGCATTCCAGATTTCAGGAAACTGGCAGCCCTGTTGCAGCTTTTGTACCTCTCCTTGCATGAACCTCTAAGCAGTGTCACTTCATGAGGGTAGAGGCAGTGATTCCCAAAGAAGATGGAGCTCTGTGACTGTAGTAAAATCCCACAGGGCCTGGACCTTTGCAAATCTGATTACTTGCAACTTTTGCATTTCATGTATCTTGAGAGACCAGCTCACAGCTCCTCTTTGAACCCTAGAATACAATAGGTAATTCTCACTAAGTCATGGGTCTGGTCCATCTTTGCTAGCTTGTTGCTCCTTGCTTTTCATTTGTTTCCTTTAAAGCACCTCCATTTGTCTGTAATGAGATTAAATTGCTCTTGTGGCTGAATTATTTATGGATTTTAATGTAATTTTCTGAATTACTTTCCCACTGAGAAAAATAAAGTTTTGTAAAGGCAAGTTTGAAATACATTTTCAGATTTGCAAAAAAGTTTTCAGGATTTCCACCAAACCCCAAGCCCCAGTGGGATCTTACATATTTTAAAGGCATCAGAGTTTAGCTTCTTCCTAAACTTCTCTTGTACTGCAGAATCCCTGACAGCCTCTAATCCTTCCAGGCTTCACAGCATGCTCAGAAAATTACAATTTCCTTTTCTTCTTCGAAACAAATTCTTATCATTTCTTGCATATGGTATTACAGCTGACAGCATGAAGTACCAGCCTGAATATTAAGACTGTAATTCTGTTTCTTGAGTTGTGGTGCAGTGTATAAACTTATTCAACTAGACTTTCAAGGTGGGTGCCACCAAAACGAAATCTCAATTAATTTACAAATGACAGTCATTTGGGACTATGTTCTATGTTGAGCAGCAGCTGACTCACATTTTAACAAGCTATTGTTTTCCCAATTTGAATTCTATGATTTCTTGAATCATCAGCTTTTCTCCAAGACGCACTGGGTGGTATTTGCGCAATTAATCACGCATTTTGTCTTTTACTTGGCACATGTATTTACATAACTGCAGGATTAGTTAAGAGAAAGGGCAGAATGTGGCTTCCAGATGAAGTGGAAAAAAGTTCAGCAGTGGAAAGAAGTTTCAGCAAACAGCTGCACTTTAGGAATTCTGAAAACCGCATGCCTGAGATAACTGGGCAGTGAAAACTTTCTGCCAGTGGGGATGATGAAAGTAATGCCACTTCTTATTGGTATTTTCTGTGTTGAGTAGAAGAGGTCATTTGGGCAATATCTATAAAATACTGCCCGACTGTATTCTGATTTCATGCCTAGGTTTACTAGAGTATCTGGCTATGAAATTATATCTAATTTCTGTTCATTGGGAAGATATTTGATGGCATCTGCCTTCTGCACTGCTAGATAAAATATTTCCTTGTTTGTTGAAAATAACTTTTTATTAACATGTTGGTTTGATTTTAGCCTTTGGCTATTGCAATGTTGGTTTCATACAAATGTAAATTTAAAGAATTATATAAAATCAAGCCGAAGTGGGCCTCTAATTATATCAGGAGAGGCTTAATTCTGCCTGATGGCTTATGACAAATGTGTGACACTTTTAAAATCAGTGTCTTAAAGCTCAAGAGGATAGGGCCTCATATCCTCTTAAGCAGCTTGTCTCAGCATTCTCAGACTCACTTGCTGGAGCAAAAACCTATACAAATGCACTGGCACACTTTGCCAGAGGGTTTGTTATAGCCCCAAAGCTGAAATTCAGAAGTACAGGGACAGATTTTGGACTGGGAATTAGATGACGGATTTCCCACTTCAGCCAAGTAGGCAAGTAAGGATGTATCTTTCCTGGAGAAGAACCTCCTTCCCCGTGGCTGTGCTGCAGGGTTATTTTAATTCCTTGTGTGGATGTGCATGCACAGTAGCTTGAGTCTCATCACAGCCCTACTGATGTCCCTCTATTGGGAGAGAGAGTCCTGGAAGGGAGCACCTCTTCAAAATAGGGTTCTGTTGCATTAAAACATCCACAGAGGAGCATGCCTGGGCTACTGACTCATTGAGTGTTTGGCTAACCCTTGGGAAATTTTTAAAGAACACTGAGTATCAAGAAAGGAGGGTTATTTCCAACCCTGATAACTATCTTCTGTTTTGACTGGAAAAATTAGGGCTAAGGGTTTACATAAAAACTCTGAAGATGCTTCAGCACTCTTTCTTTTGTGTGCTGTGCAGAGATGGAGAAGAAATTACTCAGTGTATCCTGAGAAAACAGTGGTAGCTGCTGTCAATCAGCTCTCTGCAGATTGGATCTGTCTGAATCCTGATACTGTATGGGCAGTCACTCCTGAGGTGTTTGGTGTAGCACCACATGTGTTAATGTGACTGGCATCACTTCTGTACTATAAATATCCCACTGGATAGTGGCACAGTGTTAATTCTTGCATGTGTTCGTACCATTTTTACTTGCTTTTTCTAATCAAATATTTACAAACAATCCCATTGTACTCTCTGGCATCGTGAGGCAGCTCCCTAAAGGAAACCATTAATTTTCTGCTGTACAGCACTCGTTGATTAGATGCTTTGTGGAGGAGGAGCTGATATGAAAGCATAGAAATGAAAACAGCAACACTCCTGCCAAGTACTGTAGCCTGTTGCTTTCATTCATCAGCTGGTTTTATTCATTCGTCTGAAGGAATGCTAGTGAATGAATCTTACTGGAGAACTACACAGACTGTGAGGCAGTGCTCAGGAGCACAGCAGCCTCCCTTCCTTGCTGTCTTCTGTCAGTATCCCCGTTCCCAACACCAGGGGTCAGCTTTCTACTGTTTATTTGAAACTCTTTCTGCTCCAGCTATGGCTTCTAGTTGTTACAAGGTACAAGGAAACCAAAGAGAAGTTCCAGCTCTCCTCCAGACCAAACTTACTTTGCAGGAAGGTTAAAGTATTAACCTGTATTGCACTTCTCCCAGCAGAGCTAATTTCTAATTGTCTTCCATCTAGGAGCTGCAGGTGTCTATTTGTTGTTTAGACTGACTTCTGAGCTAATGGGTGTGACAGCTCCTTCACTGTGACCTGGGACTGCAGAGTGGGCAGGATCTCTGCCTGCCTGTTTTAGTTATTTACATAGTCTTATTGCTGTCATGTCTGAGGTCTCTTTCTGCCTTGAGAGTCTGCGTGTTTCCAGATGAGGTCATGCAATTCTGCTTTAATGATGAAAAAACTAAGCCAAGGGGCTCAAGGAAACAGCAAATACCCATATTAGCATTCATCTCACATCCTGTAAAGCAGTCTTAGAAACAGCAGGCTCTATTCCAGCAATTCCCATAGAAGGGAAGTGATTCTAGAGGCATTTTTTTCAAATAGGTTTTTCAACCCTGATTGCCGCTTCTCCAGACTTGTGCCATCACACTGTGATTCTGTTCTGGAGAGCCAGAGCCTCTAACTTTTCCCAGCCATCCCATGCAAGAAGCAGAAGGCTTTCCTACTCAGCTGTCTTTGCTGGCTAGCATTCAATCAGACAGCTGGGTCACCAGGCAGCTTTAAAAGCCTAGTCCTCCTTAGATTTATTTTAGGAATTGCTAGTTACATAGATTGAGTGTTACATAAATGTAATGTCACTATCAGTACCTAAAGATGGCAGTGTCATTTAAAATTTTTGGTTTTTTCAGCCAGGTCAACAACCGCAGTCCACTGGGTTGAGAACACAGAGAAGGGAATCAAAGATGGCAGGGGGAAAGAAGGATCAGCATTTTTAGCAGCCGCCCATGGTTAGATTAGTTTGTGTCAGTCATGAAACTGTACTTGAAAATATTTTTCTATCTTGGTGTACACTCTGAGAAAGAAAACTTCCAGCTAAACCTGGAAAAGCAATTGCAGAAATGTGTATAAGAGGGTCTGAGATGGAATGCCCTATGCATTCACTTACTTGAGAATAGCAGAGGGGAGAAGTACTACTTCTGTGTGTGATGCTGGTGAGATCTTCCCTGGAATGTTGTATCCAGCTATTAATAGTTCAGTCTTCAAAATGGGTGTTAAAATTGAACCACAGAGATGAACCACATTATGACTTATGTTTGAAAACTCTGCCTTACAGTTAAATTCTTAAACAATTCATCTTGGCTTGTTAAGGAGAAGATTAAGTAGTGATTTGATTACTGTCCATTAATTACTTGAAGGGAAAGGAAGGAGCTATCTTATAGAAAAGAACTCTTTCATCTTACTTTTTCATCTGGGACATAATCTAGCAACTGGAAGTAGAATTCAGAGATCTCAGAAAACTGGAAATGAATTTTTAATGGTGGAAGTGATTAAGCATAGGAACAAATAAAGGATTTATTCATCACATCTATCTTCTTTAGTCTTAGAATTTACAAATCTGCATTGAATATATTCCATCATTAATTCCAGCAATATGTAAGTTACTTTGTAAGCTTCTGAAGTTAGATTGCTTGTCATTATTCCTAGGGCAGAATGGTACAAAGAAAATGTAAAAAGCCCCATTAAAGACTTTTTCTCCAAAGACTTTTCTTTCTTTTGTCCTGGAGATGAGCGTGGTTCATTTTTCAGCAGAATGCATTAGTAAAAACCTGAAGAAAATCTATCTAATGTAATGTTTCTATTAGTTGAAACTTGTAAGCTGTTCAGACTCTTCTTAGCTTACCTTTGGTTTCTTGCTACTGTAAAGCAAAAGCACATTTTCTACAATGTAAAATTCCTCTGTTCATCTCTGCATAGGGAACTAAATCATACTTTTTCAATTCTTTTCTTCATGCTTGGTAATACTTACTAGGCTGCCAAACTGTAGAATACAACCAGAAATATCTGGATGATAACTTCCACTGATTCATATGATAGGCCCCTTCAGGTTAAGATTCTATCGGAATACTTTGAAGATTCTGGCCGTTGAAAAATAAAAGAAAAAATTTGCATTTTTGGAAACTTTTAACGTCAGCACATTGTGAAAAACTACTCATTTTATGTGTGGGATTTTTAAAAATTATTTTGCATGGTGTGTTCTCATGGGTATCACTTTGCTATGGCATATGTGAGAGTTGATAAAATTGAGTATTTTTTATGGTATTGTAAAATGAAGTCAACTAGAGAAGGAAGGAAGAAAAATTATTCAGGGATACTTAACTGTATCAGTGAGGGATCAAACTAGTTAATCATGTAAGTAGATTTGAGTTGTTTGATCCTTACACTTCTGGCTATGAGACAAGCAGAATGCCACTTTGCTATGTGAAGAACTTGAGACTCACTCTGTATGACTGTACAATCTATGCATCCTTAATTTTTCAACATTATCATGCTGGATTTAAATAATTGATGAAATTTAGCAAACGACTGCTCTTGGGAAAATGCTCACCTGCAATAAAAGAAAGGCAGCAGGTATTGCACCAAGAGCTGTTGCAGTCTTTCAGTCCTCAGTTATTCTTATCAGATTCCCCAGGTATGAGAGAGCTGTCTGGAATTCACTGGCATTCTCCAGCTTCTTCACCATCAAATGGTGTGTTATGGAGTGGTTTCCACTACTGAATAAGAGATCTTCATAGAGGGACAGCTGTATCAGCTGTTGGTTAGCTTCTCAGAGCCCCTGGCCCACAAAGCTGGCTGTCACTAGAGAAAGGTGGAAGTTTCTTATGTGGATAAATACCTGGTGGAGGGGAATAACAAAAACAGAGAGGGACTCTTCTCAATGGTATTAAATGAAAGGTAAAAGTCAATTGGTGTGAACTGTGTTAGAGAAAAGTCCCTTAAAATGTAAAATAGAACTTCTTTACTGTGGGGGTGGTTGAGCAGAAGAACATTATTTCCACACTCTAGAGAGGCTGATTTTAAAAATCTGACAACACAATCCTGGACACTGTGTTCTGACTGACCCTGATTTAAGAAGGCAGAATTGGACTAGATGTTCTCAAGAGATACCTTCAAACCACAGCTATCTGGTGGTGCTGTGATTTTTTTTCTTTTTTCATCCTATATCCATCATATCTAAATGTAAGCCAAAATTTGCTCCATGTTTTGCATAGATACTTGATGCTTTATGTGAAAATTTTGGACCAGTTCCATTCCCTAGTAGCAGTTTGTTTTTCTATGGAAATTTCACTCTGAAAAACACTCTGTCCTTTTGCCATAAGTGTCTTTTCCCCCCTGATTTTGTTACTTGGTCAAAGGATTGAAAGCTATTGCTTTGTAGCAGTATACAGTGCAAACTGATGTTATTCAGGCAATTCGTGGATGAGGAAGGCCAAGATGAAGCTGGAACTGAACCTGGCAATGGACACAAAAAAGCTTCTATAGATCTATTAACCAGAAGAGGAAGGTCAAAGGAGGTACAACTCCCCTCCCCCATAAAAAAAATATGGGAAACTGGTAACAACAAATGAGGAAAAGGCTGAGGTACTCAGCAACATTTTTGCCTCAGTCTTCAATTGCAACCTCTCTTCCTACACGTCTCTGGTGGATGAACAGCAGGCTGGGGACTGGGGGAACAAAGTCCCTCCCACTGCAAGAGAAGGTCAGGTTCCTGACCACCTGAGGAACCTGAATCTACTTATATCCTTGGGACCCAGTAAAATGATCAATCTCCATGATATTTGAAAACTAATGGCAGTCAGATGAAGTCCTAGGTGACTGGAAAAGGGTAGCCATTGTACCTATCTTGAGAAATGTAGAAAGAAGGACTCCAGGAACTACTGACCTGTCAGTGTCACCTCTGTGCCTGGGAAGATCATGGGATCTAGTTTCCTTCTAGAAACTTTCCTAAGGCACATGGGGAACAGGGAGGTGAATTGAGGCAATCAGCATGGCTACACCAAGGGGAAGTCCTGTCTGACAAACCAGAGGCATTCTGTGATGCAGTGACTGCAGGAGTGGACAAGGAAAGGGTCACAGATGTCATTTATCTGGGCTTTTGTAAATCCTTTGACATGGCTCCTGACAGCATCCTTCTGTCTAAATGGGAAGGAGATGGATTGGATGGATGGACTGTTGGGTGGTGAGGCATTGTTTGGATAATCACATCTAGAGAGTAGTGGTCAGTGTCTCAGAGTCACAGTGGACATCAGTGACAAGTGGAGTCCTTCACGGATCCATACTGGAACCAGTGTTCTTCAATATCTTCATTAATGGCATAGATAGAGAGATCAAGTGCACCCTCAGCAAGTTTGATGACACCACCAAGCTGAGTGGTGCTTTGACACAGCTGAAGGACGGGATGCCATCCAGAGGGACCCGGACAAGCTCAAGTAGTGACTCCATGGGAACATCATAAAGTTCAAAGCCATCTGCAAGGCTGCACTTGGGTTAGAAAAGCCTTGGTATCAGCACAGGCTGGGAATAAACAGATGGAGCAGCCCTGCCCAGAGGGACTTGGGGGTGCTGTGGGTGAGAGGCAGGACATGCCCCAGCCATGGCACTCACAGCCCAGAGAGCCAAACGTGTCCTGGGCTGCATCCAGAGCCCCGTGGGCAGCAGGGCAGGGAGGGGATTCTGCCCCTCTGCTCTGCTCTGTGAGACCCACCTGGAGCACTGCAGCCAGAGCTGGGGTCCCTGCACAGGAGGGACAGGGACCTGCTGGAACCAGCACAGGAAAGGCACCAAGGTGATCAGAGGGATGAAACATTTCTCTTATGAGAAAAGACTGGGGGAATTGGGGTTGTTAAGCCCCAGTTAATAAAGGAGAGGGCTTCAGAGGTTTTTTGTGGCCTTCCACTATCTTAAAGAAGCCTACAAGGACTATTTACAAGAGCATGTAAGGATAAGACAAGGGTGGATGACTTCAAACTGAAAGAGAGTAGGTGTAGATTTAATATTTAATTCTTTACTGAAGGTGGTGAGGTGCTGGAAAAGGTCACCCAGAGAAGCTGTAGATGCCCTGTCCTTAGAAGTGTTCAAGGCCAGGCTGGATGGGGCTTGGAGCAACCTGGTCTAGTGGAAGGTGCCCCTGCCCATGTCAGGGGAGTTGAAACAAGATGATCTTTAAGGTCTCCTCCAACTCAGGCTATTCTATGATTCTGTTATTCTTTTGAGACTAACAAATATTTAGATATTTCTGTTTTCATTCTTCTTTTTTTGGGGGGGTTGTGGTTTTTTTGTTTTGGTTTGGTTTTTTTTGGTACCAATTTTTTCTCTGAAATCTACTTTTAGTAGCTCTTAAAATCCATTTATGCTAACCTCCAATTATACACTTAACATACCTGCTTAGGATGCGTAATATTGCATGTACTAAAAATAAAAGCAAGCAAAAACCCCCACAATTTCTGTCAAAGAAATGAATATCTGGTTTATATCTCAGCCTTATACAAAGAGAAATGCTGAAAAATATTGTCCAAATTTAATGTTCAGTAGCTGGCTGCACAGAAATGGGAAGAGGTCGATTAGGGACTTGGGAGATACTTAACTACAAATTAGTAGGGGCCTAGGTAGTCCTCTAGAAGAAATATCACTGGTTTTATGCCCTGTTTTTATACACATCCCTACACATTTGATGTTAACCACTGCTGCAAATGGGTTAGGGGCAGGTGTTGGATCTGTAATGGATACTCTTAATTTTCGTGGTGCATGCTAGTGCAAAATTGACTGTGTGCCCCTATGTATGACTCTGCTTCTTCCTTGCTCCTCTATCAAATCTGTGTCTTCTGCCAAATGTCTTCAAAAATGTTCTCAGAGCTGCAGTATCATTTCTCATTGTCCCCTCAATGGCCTGAGCTGTACATGTCCATCTCATCAGGCATCATCTGTCTGCTTCCAAGAGACCACAGTACTGCTATAAAATTCTAACTTTCGTGTCTTTTAATTATGGAATATATATAAACATCTCCTGCAGTGTGTGCATCTCCCTCAGAGCTGTTCCAGTCAGGAATACTAAAATGCTGACAGCCTGGCTTGTTTGCAGGCTGGTGTGATTATCCAGTGACAGCACATTTGTAGATGTCCATTTGTGGCATGATCTTGGGGATTTCTAATCGTTGTGTGCCACCTGGAAACCCCTTACTTGGCCACTTGATGGCACTCTTAAATATTTAGTTGGTTGGAAATGTTCTCAAATGCGCCAGTTTCGTAGAACAGCGGTAGAGAAAACTGAGCCTGTTTAATACTGAGATATTAAACAGTTAAATACTATCAAAATATGAGTTTATATCAATGAAAACAAGAAACAAGAAGCATAGGTTCAGCTGGTTGCGCCAAATGCTGCCCTCTGTGTAACAAGAGGATCAGCACCTGTCTGGATTCCCAGCTCCAGAGTGCTCTGCACAGACAAGAGGTGCCTCAGCCTTTTCTCATGGGAGAGATGCTCCATCCTTTTGGTCATCTTGGTGGCCTCCTCTGGACTTGCTCCAACAGGTTGAAGTCTGATGTGCTGAAGACACCAGAGCTAGATGCAGCACTTCAGGTGAGGTCTCATGTCAGCAGAGCAGAGGGGCAGAATCCCCTCCCTCCACATGATGTTAGCTTCCATAGTATACAGGCAGCTACACCAGTATAATTTACATTGCAAAATCATCCCCTGTGAACATCTTACTTAAAGAAGAAAATTTAAGGAAGAGTTATAGTGTGTACTAGACCCATGATGAAAAAGCGTCTAGTCAGAATGAGAAAACTCTGGTTTTATAACAGAGCATTGCAAATTCAGCCAAGTCATATATTCCTTCTTTTTTTGCACTGCTCACCTCACTCTCGGGGGAGAACTGAGATGAAAGGCAGATATTCCTGTTCTTTTCAGGAAATGCTGCGTCTTTTCATCCCTTTTCCCCTGTTTTTGTTTGCTTTTGAGCCTCTGCTCTCATAGGCCCTGACAAACAGTGCATGGTTCCAGCAGTTCCTAAATACTCATTTTTGTTGGCCTGGTTGACTGTGGTTTCTCTTTTGCTACTCTCCCAGACTGTATTTTAGAGTAGGAAAGGCTATCTCTTTCTATCCATCTCTGCTTCTGAGGTGTGTCTTGCCTCTGACATGTGTGGGCAGCA